>NC_142491.1:19169655-19469655 GCF_965113065.1 Corylus avellana | reverse complement strand
CGACCAAAAGGTCTAGACAATCCTATTCAAACAAGTTACAAAGAAAATGCAAAATTAGTGCAAAGCCGCCGACATATTAATCATCCTGCTATATAAATTAGTGCAATTTATAAATTTGCTAGGCCTATGGTTGTGTTTGGGAAAGTTTTTTTTTTTTTTTTTCATTTTTATTTTTCTGGGATAGTAATAAGAATTCATTGATGTAATAAAATAATTTTAAATTTTCTTTTAGAGAAAAATGCTATTTTCTAGATAAATGGAAAAGGATCGGAGAAACAAACTGCCAAATATGCCAGAATTTGTTTTATAACTTGCCGACACATGTCAATTAGAGAAAATGATCATCTCCATTTAGTATATTTTGAAAGGTAGTGTTGTCCAAAAGTTTTAATGATAATGCACTACCCTTCAAAATACACTAAATGGAGGAAATTGAGGGATTTTAAAATGGAAAGGATTCTTTTCCGTCAATTAGCTAGCATGTCATTGCAAGGTGTTAAATTTTTTTTTCCTATTATTACTCCAGCTCCCTCTTTAGAGAAAAAAAAAAATGACATTGCAGATAGCATGGCACATCGTCTACACTCTACGAGATACTATCCCATGTAAGAGAATATATTACATTCTTATTCTCATATTTTCAAGTACATATATTCTTTGATATATCGAAAAAAAAAAAAAATAATAATAATAATAATTTTTATTATCACATAAAAAAGCATTTAAGAGTGAAAATAAAAATATGTGTAACACTCCTACTCTTGTAGTGCCACCAGTGACGCTCTTCTCAAGTAATATTAGAGCATTTTCAAAAGAGTAATCAAATTTTTAAAAGCATTCACAATGGAGGAGCAGTACCAAAATCTTAAAAAGCATTCACAAAGCAAACTCATAACTCCCTACTTTCCTTTAAAAATAAAATTAACAAGTAATATGCAGGAGTGGTAAGAAATCACGCACCTCTTCGCAACGATCATCCAATTCGTACGGACGCAAGGACGGTCTCAGTGGATATTGCATAACATACAGCTGAAAACAAATTTCAAGAAAATTAGAAAAACACTAGTGCGCACACAATATCATACACACGAGTGAGATATGAAAATAAGTACTTAGACCTTAGTGTCGTCATCCAAGGAAGGATTGAAGAAGACGTCGATTTCGCGAACGACGACATCGTCTTCATCCATGGGATCATCTTCAACAGTGCGATCATCTTCCTTTGATTCTACCTTGGCTTCGGTATCCGTTTTTACGGCACCATTCGACGCCAAGGATGCTTCATCCTTAGCGCTAATTGCTTCTTCTTCTTCCTTCTTAGTCGTAGTGGCGGCATCAACTTCAAGGGGTTCTGGTTTTGATACAGGCTCTTGGGGTTCCGGTTTCAAGCTTAGTTTGGATTTCAGTTTCGGTTTCGGCGCGAATCTTGAGATACGAGACAGAACATGTCCCGACGCGTTTATGTTGTCTAGGTCCATGCTCAAAATCTGTCTCACCATAACTCTCTCTCTCTCTCTCTCTGTGGCCTGAACGGTGAGTTGCGTCGCTGGTGAGGTTTTGGAGGCGGCGAGTAAGATTTTTGAGAACTCTCTCTCACAGTTAATTGCTTCTTCTTTTTTTCTTTTTTTTTTTTTTTTTTTTTTTTTTTTTAACCTAAGAAAACAAAGCAAACTCTTAACTCCCTACTTTCCTTTAAAAATAAAATTAACAAGTAATGTGCAGGAGTGGTAAAAAATCACGCACCTCTTCGCAACGATCATCCAATTCGTACGGACGCCAGGACGGTCTCAGTGGATATTGCATAACATACAGCTGAAAACAAATTTCAAGAAAATTAGAAAAACACTAGCGCGCACACAATATCATACACACGAGTGAGATATGAAAATAAGTACTCAGACCTTAGTGTCGTCATCCAAGGAAGAATTGAAGAAGACGTCGATTTCGCAAACAACGACGTCGTTTTCATCCATGGGATCATCTTCCTTTGATTCTACCTTGGCTTTGGTATCCGTTTTTATGGCGCCATTCGACGCCAAGGATGCTTCGGCCTTAGCGCCAATTGCTTCTTCTTCTTCATTCTTAGTCGTAGTGGTGGCATCGACTTCAAGGGGTTCTGGTTTTGGTACAGGCTCTTAGGACTTCAGTTTTCAGCTCGGTTCGACTCCCTACTTTCCTTTGAAAATAAAATTAACAAGTAATATACAGGAGTGGTAAGAAATCATGCACCTCTTCGCAACAATCATCCAATTCGTACGGACGCTAGGACGGTCTCTGTGGATATTGCATAACATACAGCTGAAAACAAATTTCAAGAAAATTAGAAAAACACTAACGTGCACACAATATCATACACACGAGTTAGATATGAAAATAGGTACTCAGACATTAGTGTCGTCATCCAAGGAAGGATTGAAGAAGACGTCGATTTCGCGAACAACGACGTCGTCTTCATCCATGGGATCATCTTCAACAGTGGGATCATCTTCCTTTGATTCTACCTTGGCTTCAGTATCCCTTTTTATGGCGCCATTCGATGCCAAGGATGCTTCGGCCTTAGCGCCAATTGCTTCTTCTTCTTTTTTCTTAGTCGTAGTGGCAGCATCGACTTCAAGGAGTTTTGGTTTTGGTACAGGCTCTTAGGGCTCCGGTTTCAAACTCGGTTTGACTCCCTACTTTCCTTTGAAAATAAAATTAACAAGTAATATGCAGGAGTGGTAAGAAATCATGCACCTCTTCGCAACGATCATCCAATTCGTACGGACACCAGGACGGTCTCTGTGGATATTGCATAACATACACTAAAAACAAATTTCAAGAAAATTAGAAAAACACTAACGCGCACACAATATCATACACACGAGTGAGATATGAAAATAAGTACTCAGACCTTAGTGTCATCATCCAAGGAAGGATTGAAGAAGACGTTGATTTTGTGAACAACGACATCGTCTTCTTCCGTGGGATCATCTTCCTTTGATTCTACCTTGGCTTCGGTATCCGTTTTTACGACACCATTAGACGCCAAGGATGCTTCAGCCTTAGCGCTAATTGCTTCTTCTTCTTCTTCCTTCTTAGTCGTAGTGGCGGCATCGACTTCAAGGGGTTCTGGTTTTGGTGTAGGCTCTTGGGACTCCGGTTTCAAGCCCGTTTTGGTTTCGGCGGGAATGTTGAGATATGAGACGCAACATGGCCCGGCGCGTCTATGTTGTCTAGGTCCATGCTCGAAATCTATGTCTCCCCACGACTCTCTCTCTCTCTCTGGGGCCTGAACGGCTGAACGGTAAGTTGCGTCGCTGGTGAGGTTTTGGAGGCGGCGAGTAAGGTTTTTGAGAACTCTCTCACACAGTTACTTGCTTCTCTTTTTTTTTTTTTTTTTTTTTTTTTTTGTATAAGGGGTGATAACATCGCGGTTTCAGCCCAAATGCTCTCATGATCGTCAACGACCATGCCTTTTTAGAAGAAAAAAAGAAAGCTTAGTCAAGAAGGATAAGTCCACAATCAATTCCCTTGAGTGGAGAAGAAAAAATGGCCAATCCTCACAGTTTCGTTAAAGCCTCACTCAAGGTCACCCAAGGTTGCCATAAGACCTCGCTCAAGGTTCCCAAAAACCACCAACCCCGCAGTTCACCCACGAACCTGCAAAACTCGCCAACCTTGCCTCGTTTTCGAGTCTGTCAAAGCAGAGGCCCGAGACCCGAGTCCCGAGTTCCGAGACCTGAGCCCCCGTGGCTCGAGTCCCGAGGCCCGAGTCTATAGATTTGGGCTATGTTTTTTTAGCCATATTTTTAGGCTATAATTTATTTGGCCATGTTTTTTTTCATCTTTTTTGAAACATTTTTTTGCCTTGAACCTCTAAAATAAGACTAAAAAATAGCAAATTAAATGCCCAAAACACTTAAAAAGCCCAAAAGTTCATTTTTTTAAAAAAAAGGGTTATAACCACGCTCTTATTGGATTAAATAACCGTTAACCACCGGTTATAAAATAACCAATAACTGCCTAGACGGTTGGGGTTATTAAAAACTAATAACCGCCCAAGTCAATTGCGGTTGCCGGTTATAGCCAATAACCGACGAATATAACTATTTGAACACCCCTAGTGATCAGCACCATAATTATAAATAAAATATAAATAGAACCATATCAAACCATGTGGTTCATCACCCACATGAAAAGTGTTAGGGGTATTAGACAACCAAAACAACATCCCCAATCACTTTACAATCTCTCACGAATCTAAAACTTTGTTTTTTATTCATCGCTATGATAGATACGAAATTGCTGTAACCCACTCTTTAAATCTAGTTTCATAAACATGGTGGCACCACATAACCGATCCAAAAAGTCATCCACTCAAGGAATACAGGAATATATGCATGATTGTGATATTGTTAATGATACAACTATCCACACACATTGTAACACCCGAGAATAAGGAGTGTTATACACATTGTCAATGACCCATCATTCTTGGGCGTAAGCAAAGCTAGTATTGCACAATGGCTAAGACTTTGTTGGATATGATCTTTAGACAATACCTCATCCATTTGACACTTAAGTTTCTCATGCTCTTCAAGATTCATAGGATAATGATGGCGATTAAGATTAGAACCAAGCATCGGATCAATATGATGTTGCATGTCCCCCAAATGAGGTAACCCAATTGATATGTTTGGCTTCGTCAATCCTACAGTGGTGAAGTTTATACCGTTATACTATTAATGTTGTATAACATTAAATATCATTTTTTGTTCCCAATCAGCGACACATATGCTTATGACGTTTTTTTGCATCTGACTGCAAATTTTACAAAGGTAACTCAGATCTGATACAACGATCGACATACAAGAAAAGACAAACAAATATATATTTACTATATTCTGTATTTATTTGTCTTCTTATATTAGCATATATATTAAGGACAAAAACATATGCTTTTCTTTTTCTTTTCTTTTTTGGTTACATCATGTTGACTAACATTTGTAATGTTTAATTATCAATTATTTTGTGTAAATACTTTTTTATATGATATTCATATTACGTTAGGCTACAAGGATAGCATGATCCATGTCAGTTCTTATTCAAATTAAAGGGTGTTTGGTAACGAGAATAAAATTCTCCTTAACTCGATTAATGTGTATATTAGGGGGCTGTTTGCTTACGGGACCAAGATATTTCTTATATTTGGTTTCATATTTTTTAGAAGTAGCTCTATTTCCATGAAAAGTGGAAAAAAAAACAAAAAAAAACAAAAAAACAAAAAAAGGAAAAAGAAAGAAAAATTCGAACTAATGACCTCCGTTTTATGAAGCATAGTCCACAGCCGATTGAGCTACCCCTTAAGAACTAGGGACCTTAGTATTTATAACTTAATGAAATACACAATTGCATGGAACTGCATCCTCTCCGGTTCATGAACTAGAGAGGATCCTAATTTCAATCGCCTTTAACCTTCAATCGATAAGTCAATTTATTATGTTTTAATATTATTACATATAACGGTATAAATGATGTCACATCACTTAAATTTTTTGAATGGTGTGCCAGCATAATTATCACATGATATCATCTACACCGTTAAATACAACATTAAATTCTGACCATAAAATCACTCACCTCCATTTCACTAACCTTGTCCCAAAATCACCCACCATCCTCTGGTACTGCTCATACTATATACAAAGGGTAACAATTAATTGTGGTTTGGTATTAAACACATTCAAAGCTTTGTGTCTTCTGCAAAGATACATGGAAACCATGAGAAAACAATGCGGACTTGATGGGTCTTATAAATTATAATCAATCAAACAGTAAGGTACTTAGGCATAACCCCGCTACAAGTGAAACTTCGTTTCCAATTGAGCAGCTGAGCACCCTCTGCAGCGAAGAAACAGCACAAGTTGACACAATAGTAGTCAATCTTCTGGATCCGTCATAAAGCCAAAAATTGTTCTTAGCATTCTTATGAAAGCAAGAGCAGAAACGACCAGAGACACCTGAGGATCAATGTCAATATTTGTAGTGATAACTGATACGTGAAAGGGGCAACAATAATAATGCTTCAATCTTTACGTGAATTTCATCATTGCTATGATTTCAACTAAAAAGATCAATTTGGTTTCTTAACTGGCACTTACCTACACATCTAAAACATTTTCATGGAGGTACTAGGGAGTGCAAGAAGCGGCGGAGTATCCCCACAGATCTCTTGTGGCAGAGAACAAGCAGCTGAAAAAAAAGGCTTGTTGAAATGCTTGAGCATCATCAATATCAACAACTTCCTTCAATATATAAGATCAAAATTTGAACATCCTCTCATAACTTGCATCTTATTTTTCTTTCTACCTTCAAATAATTTTTGTTACTAATCCAATGAACAGTGCAGTATCATTTTGAACCTCCATCACCACTTTTCAAGACCCATGCAGAACCTTTGGAAACACAAATATCATTCATGACCTGCAAAAAGATCATTATTATTAATAAGATTAACTGCAATGCACAAGGCAATAAGTGCGCAAACATAATGGAGGATAATTTTTAGTCAAGAAAAATAAATAAGTAATTGGACTCCAGAGACAATAATCATTATTATTATTATTATTATATTTGGAATGGATCACTATTGAATTTTGATCCAATGATATTTTTAAAACCACATAACCCTTGGAGGGACAAAAGGCTTCCTTTCTAACATTACTCCCATATTAAATCAAATAGAAAACAATGAATTTAACTAACATCCTAAAAAGTTAAAGTTGATGGAAAGTGGGAAATCTCAACCATTTCTAATAGTGTACTTCCTTAGATCTCTTAGTTTTTGATACTTGACTATATATCATCTCTAAAATATAATTCATCAAGCAAAGGAAGATGCATTTTTGATGTCATTATTAAGTGCCTTTGTCCATTAGTTTCAAGTAAAAGGTACAACAAATAGTTTGGAGCAAGAGTTTTGGGTGGGGAGGGGTGTGGACTAGTAAATTGGCAAGATTTAAACTTGACACCTAACACAATCCACCCTCCTTCCTTTACTGCGAGCCAGGGCCCCCTTGCAATTGTATGTTAAGAGAACTTGTGTTCCAGTAAATTGAAATCTAGAAGCATTAACCCATACGATGTGACTCTACTTTAGCTTTTTTTTATTTTTTATTTCTCCAAGCAAAGTTAAGAGGGGACAACCAGAAGCTGGAACTCTACACTGCCTATTGATTATGCATCCTAATCTTCCATGCAGCACTATATTGTAATGTGATTAAATACTATGCTGTAATTTTAAAAAAAAAAATTCACATCTCTAGGTCCTCGCACACTTGAAGATATCCCTTATTAAATTTTAAAGTGCTTACTCTGCTAGGGATTCAAATCCTCTAATGTCATGATGAGAAGCATGATTCATGCAGGTGAAATCTAAGCCACGCAATGTTAAACCAGGGGTTTGACACCTACAAATATAAATAAAGTGCCCATCACAAGAGTAGATGGGTCCCATTATGGTAATGCAAGATCATGGCCATACATAAAATAACATATTGCTGAAATATGGCTAACATGAACCATGTGTTGTTAGACGATCTTAATCCATCCTGTCAAGAACTCTCTACTCTCTAGTAATACCAACTACTGATGAAGTCAACAAATTCCTTTTCTATTTCTATTTTATGATGTTGTCGTTGTTATTACTTCTACTACAACAATTATCATCGTCTATTTATAAGTGGAAGAAAATCAAAAGCAAATCTGAAGAAACAAAATTAACTAGTGACCTTATTATATTCATTATTGGTGATATCCCTCTTAAGAGCCAACTTGGCAGCTTCAAATACTTCAGCCTTTTTAACATGTGACCTTGCACGTAGAAGGTCAATAACAATGCCCCTGCAAGGTGACAACATTTAATGAGAAGAAGAGAAAGTCACAAATAGCATTAATGCAAAGTATTTCGTACAATAATATAGGAGTACCAAAAACTATTAATGCAAATTCTTCTTAAAATTCATAAAGCTCCGCCAGAGCATCAACACCATTTCTTTTAGCTCATAAAATTTTTGAATAAAAAGAAAAATGGCTACTTATTTTTGGTCATTTCATGTTTATAAGCATTTCAATAACGTCTTTGAAGTTCCAATTCAAACAATAAAGTCCTTTTAACTTTATTGAGTCAGTATCAAATCATCGACAGACATTAGTGCTACATGACGTAACTTGATGATGCTTCACATTCTCCGCCATATGGCCCATCAACAATGGCAGGAATATGACATGTAGATGGACATATGACCACGCGGACTTACAAATGGAACCAAACTCAGTTTATATAATATTTGAGCAACTTTGGAGAAATGCATGGGCCATTGTCACAAAATAAATAAATTGAGAGATGGAGGGCTTTAAAGAGAATAAATAAATAGATGGCTGTCGCTACTGCCAATCTCACAACCCAATTTGGCAACTACAAACTGCTTCATATATTTCCCAGATCTGCAACCACAAAACCACCACCTTTTCCTGCCGCCATCTTGTTCAAGTTTGTAGCCACAACCCATAACCCATAATCAACTCAAAGTTCACTGTGACCAACCTCTAGACTCTGATCACCACTACAGCCTCCATCTCACACCATGAAAACCTTGAGGTAACCATGAAGCTACTAGACTAACAGGCTTGCTGACCTATACCATACATAGCTCACCAACCCTTTCAATTATCACTTACTTTAACTAGACTAGTTCATCGAGTTGGTTGACTGGTGCTTAAATTGGTTCAATAAACTTGAAGGAACTCTCTAAAAGATACATTTAAAACCAACAATGGCCAACTCAACCATCCCATTGACTTGAATGCATGATGTGATTTGAATGTACTGATCACATGTTCTTTCTCCTATGCATGCCACGTTATCTATTTATTGACCCAAATGACAAAGAATAAAAGTATACAACACATCATCAAGCTCCGTGACATACCAGTTATGCTGAAGCATAAATTCAAGGACTTTACTGCTCAAACTAAAATTTCAGTTAGACCTAAAAAAATTTGGACCATCAGGGAAATAAATTTCTTATGAAGTTATAGATAACAAAATTATGGTTTAGCCGAAGAAGAGATACCATGACTCATCCAAAAAAAAAAAAAACATGAAATTGTGAATAACCTCAATGGATCATATTCTGGGTGTTCTGGAGATGACTCTAAGACATAAAGGTCATTAATATTTATTGCAACTTGGTTTATGATTTCCTGCAATTCTTCCGGACTATCAACACCATATGCAGCAGCAACTACCATTTTAGCATCACGCTTTGGAAGAGTAGACAGGGAAATCGCCAATTGACGCAGACCTTGGCATATCTGCTGGAAGCTGACAACAAATGACAATATCATTCTACAATGTATCATTGCAGCTAGTTTCCAAAAAAATTTATCAATCTCAATCTAAGATTGACTTAATTAAAAAGCTAAAATTGCATGTGGTGCAAAATACTAGAAATATGGCCAGTGGAAAATTTTATGATAGGCAACTTTGGATAATAGCATGACTAAAAGAATCAAGATAATACATCTGCAGCATTTCAGAAGAAATCATGTTGACAAATATAGTAAACATTAAACATGGTGGGAAAACAATATATGAGTGACTCTAGCCTTCGCAAGTTTACCTAGCTTCGTAACCGCAGAATCAAGGTTCAGGCTTGAAACTATTAAAATATACAACTTCGTACTCTTCACCACCAAATTATCTACAAGTAAAAGTACTGTAATGCCACAACTACAGTAGAGCTGCCCACAAAACAACTTTGCACCACCTTACTACCCAGTAATACTCAACAGACATAAAACAAAATCAACAATGGACTCTTAAGACTTTTTGAAAATCCTAAAAAAAGCTTAATTATGGAAAGTATCCCTCCCAGCAGAGAACTAAAGGCACAGCTAAAATTACTAAATGTAAATTATGTACATCCGTCTAAAGAGTGCAAAACAGTAGTTTCTTAAAATTTCCACTCAAATAAGTAAGTATTTCAACCCTAACATACTCTTGAGAGGACCTTCAGAACCATGAAAGCATCTGGACGTCACAGCAAGCCAAAGAGAAGCAAAATACTTTAACAAGCCTTTACTTGCCAAAACTGATATTCATATAGAAACCTGCTAGATGCTTTTCTGGCTGCATCAAACAGTTAAGGAAAACCCCGCGCGACAAAAGAAACTCAAAGCAGCATCTTCATATATGTACAAAAGGATATATATACATGGAAAAAGAATTGTCAAAAGTCTATTGCTCATTCACAGCTATGCTCAATGTAACTATTACTAGACAAAAATTGTGGACTAGTTTGGGCATAAAAAGGGTTGATGTTGAAAGTTAAAATAGATAAATCAACTATTATAGTCAAGTGTCTATAGTGTAGGAAATTGTGACAAAATCAAAGCTCCCAAAGTCCTACCTGCAAACCTTGTGAGTTTGAAAAACTTTTGGCAGGACCCTTGGTAGAGCTTCTCGAGTTTCTTCTAACATGGTCTTCCTCCCACTAGATACTCTACTTGCAATTTTTGTAACACTTTTATCGGAGCTCACAGTTTTTCCAGGCATACCAGTCATAATAGGCTTTGAGACAGCATTCTTTTCCCGAGGCCCACCTCTTTTACCTCCAATACAACCATATAACTTGCTTTCAATATTGTTCCAAATCTCTTTTTGCGCATCAACAATTTCTGGATAGAGTTTTATAAATGAAGCATCAGCAGGCTCTTTCAATTTCCAACCATTAAATGTAGGGGAAGATCTTTTGATGGCGAGAGCATCCAGGAAGATGTTCATTGTTTTCTTAAGAATTGTTGGGATATCTGATTGTGAAATTACTATATTCTTGCTGAATAAAAGGAGGACATAATCCCTAGCTAAGGATGATTCACCACCCTCAGGAATTAGCAATGGACTTTTTGGAGCCCAAAGGCCTTGTACCAGTAGAGCATGCTTCTGAAGGACTTGCAAAAATTCTTCATTGGAGTAGTCTGGAGCAAAGTGTTTCAGAAATGTGAATCGGTGAACTGGAGGTCCCTATTAAGAAAAGCTCCTAATTAACCATACAGAAATCAGAAATAAATGCTCAAAAACAGTTATGCAAATAGTCTAGTAGTCCTTGCTTCAAAATTCTTCATAAAATATGTGCATACGTGTAGAGAAAAAAAAAATTTCAAAATTATTTTGACTTTTACATTAAAGAGCCTTGCTAGACAGAGAATGCACCCTATGCAGTGTGAACCTAGTATACAGAATTTGCCCACATAGGTAGCTAATTGCCTGGAATTCAAGAATAACACCTTTTGTGTGGCGTTTGTCAAATTTGTGATTTTGGCTGAGTTAAGTGCGAATTTGACCACAAATTCCTTTTCTAATTAAATTTCATTAAAAAAAAATTGTATAGTGTAGGTATCAGGGTTTGACCACAAACCAATAGATTGGAGAACTGAAATTATTGCCATTGAGGTACTTTATTTCTTTTGACAAGCGTATGACAGTTAGTTACCTTTCTTTCAGGCTAATGCAACAAAATTAAGTTAATAACTTATGCAATATAAATGTATAGACACTCTCAAAACACTCTCGACCTTGTGATAATTTAGATGTCACTGCTCTAGCGCTCTCACTCTGTAAATTTATACCCTGGGAGTGAACCATAAAATGATGAGTGACAAATGCAAAAGTCCCTAAACCATTGACCTACAGGAAAGCTCCAACTATTCACTATGTGCAAGGCCATGCATGTGCATTCACAAATTCACACACATGCACTGGCATCACAAACTTCTTTTCAAGTGCCATTATATGCTCATCACATAATTCAAAGTTAAAGTAAATTAAAACAAACCTCACAGAGCAGTTTCTTGATGCGTTCTTCCAGAGGCAGTGTGTGCAAATACCTGAAATATTATCCATCAACATTTTTAAAATTCTACCAACCAAATAAAAAAAAATGAATTTTAAACTTCAAGAAAACATGAACTTGACCGGCTGCATGTCAGAAACGGAATTAATATTATGTCCCCTTTGGTGTTTGCCGTACCCAGCCGTGCTAATTAAAATACACAAACAATCTATTTGTTTATTATTTACTTATTTATGCGGTAAAACATTAATTATCTAGATGTTTTGTTTTATGTGTTTATTTCTTTGCTATGCGAATGGAAATTGGAGCACTTCAAGTGCACTCAAGTGTGAGTTAATTATCTCCCAAAAAAAAAAAAAAAAAGTGTTGAGTTAATTGTATTAATTTCATCGAAGCAGGTGCATGCCAGAAATGGAATTGAAAAACAAAGCAGAATGAGGCGAAGGTAATTTGTCTGTATACTAGCTTCCCCAATAATTTCTTACATCAATATAAAGATCGCACAACAAGACATCAAACCATTCATCACACAGAATATATCAGAGTACCTTCGTGAAGGACCTTTGGGTTTAATGTTGTTAGGTGCCCCGCGACAGAAGGAGTCAACATAGTCAAACCTTCAAACAAGAATAATAATGAAGGGAAAAAAAAAAAAAAAAAAGAGTAAAATGATCTGCATAATTGCTTTAAATAAAGAGTCAAGAATTTGGTAAATAAATGGAGATCTCATTTTTTTGATAAGTAATAACCAATCTTATTAAAAGCGTAAGGCGCCCCAAAATACACTGGGAGTATACAAAAGGATCTCCTGTGGTTCAAATAAACAGTGAGGATTGCAAGATGAGATGATATGTATCAATAAGAAAATAAAAGCCATACGGATTCATCATAAATTGTATAGGAGAGCTTTTTTGTGCCACCATTCTTTGTAAATATCTGGCAGAGAAATCACTCTCTGAACTATGATACTTGAGAGGAACCCAAGACTGCAAAAAGAAAAGAAATGAAAAGAAAAATATATTTATATGAGGGTCCTAAATAATTCTCAGTTTGCAGTTCAGACAAAACCGGAAGAATAAAAGCACTTGAATAGAGCATGCAGCTGTTTGAAGATAGAAAGGTGACTAGGTCTTACAATATCTCCCAATGATGGACTAAATTTTTTTTTTCAATAAGTAATCAAAATATTATTAAAAACGTAAGGCGCCCCAAGTACAAGAGAAAACACCTAGCTAAAAGGAGAAAAAAGAGTAAGGAAACTATGATGGGCTAAATAAAACAAAAGATAAAATAAAAACAAAAAATAACTTGGCAGAGTTCCACTGCTTCTTAGTTGCTAGACAAACCAAGTATCTGAGTACAAAAATATATCAATCCAGAAAACAACCTGATTCACATAAACACAGCAGTATCTCATATGATTAATTTCATGCAAATGGCAAGAAACTATAACAGATAGCCTGAAAGGTCAAAGCAAACAATAGATAGAGAAATAAAGCCACGACATATGACATAAGATGCTGTGAACATATAATTAATCTGTTAATAGGTCCACTTCATTCCTACTAAGCTGCATATTTTACTTGTTAATAGAGAAATAAAGCCACGACATATGACATTAGATGTTGTGAACATATAATTAATCTGTTAATAGGTCCACTTCATTCCTACTAAGCTGCATATTTTACTTGTTCTCTGTATTTAATTAAAGCACTTTGGATGTTCACCGTTTAAACCACTAGTGAAAACATTAAATAAGGAAATATCAACTGTTATATTCCATGGTCAAGTTTTACACCTCTTCATCGTCAGTTTTCTTGTCAGTTGAAGGCTCCATCCGCTTGTTCTGAAATGAAAACAAATTAATAAATGAATACGAAACAATTGAAAAGCAAGCAGAAGAAGTAAATACCTCAAAGGAACTCGACAGGCAACCAAATTTAATTCAATGAAATGGGGTTAGACTCCCATCACCCCAAAAGAAAGTTTTTTTTTTTGATAAGTAAAAATATATATCAAAAGCGCAGAGGGGCGCAACCCATATACACGGGAAGTATACAAGAGAGCGTCTAAGAAGAGGAGAAATGAAAGAGGAAATCAGAGAAGCTAATTACTAAAGGAGCTAGCCAAGCGGCTGTCCAAGAGTAAAGAGTAAAGAAGAAAAGATGAATCAATTCCTCTATAGTCCTAGTAGAATTCTCAAAACATCTAGCATTTCTTTCAATCCATATACACCACATAAGACAAAGAGGAATCATCTTCCAAACTACCGCACTTCTAGCACGGCCTCCCGACCACCAACAAGAGAACAAGTCCCTTACTCTGCCAGGCATAACCCAATGCAACCCAAACCGACTGAAAATAGTGTGCCAAAGAGCTCTTGCAGTTTCACAATGGAGAAGAAGATGATCTACTGACTCTCCTGACTTTTTGCACATACAACACCACTCCACCACCACAAGGTTCCTCTTCCGCAGATTATCATGAGTCAAAATTTTGCCAAGGGCCGCGGACCACCCAAAAAAAGCCACTCTCAAAGGCACCTTAGAGCGCCAAATACTCTTCCAAGGAAACATCTCATGGCCAAAATTAGACAAGGCCTTGAAAAGCGACTTAACCTCGAATTTACCTTTCCTAGACAAGGCCCAGCAAATACGATCCACCGTACCTACGGAGATCTTGCACGAGTACAACCGCTCAAAAAAAGGAGCAACCAACTCCATCTCCCAATCCTGAACATGTCGCACAAAAGTGACATTCCACTCTATAACCCCACTCCTCCAAGTTAAATTGTCCTTCACCCAAGCTTCTTTGTGTCTTGCAATGTTGAACAGAGAAGGGAAAGCTTGCTTCAAAGGAGTTTCCCCACACCAAGTGTCATGCCAGAAACGAACTTTCGAACCCTCCCCCACCTCAAACCTACACCCTTTGGCAAAGGAACTCCAACCTTGACGAATATGCTTCCATACACTCACGCCATGAGAACCCGAAACCTCCTTCGTGCACCACCCACCTTCCTGTTCTTCGTATTTGGCTTTGATAACCTTGCACCAAAGAGCCTCACTCTCGTTCGCATATCTCCAAAGCCATTTCCCCAAGAGAGCTTGATTAAACTAATGCAATTTTCAGATACCAAGACCACCGTAATATAAGGGACGGCAAACGTGATCCCACTTTACAAGATGCAACTTAGCCTCATCTCCCATTCCTCCCCACAAGAAATCTCTTTGGACCTTCTCAAGCCTTTTAGCTACACTCATGGGAATCGGAAACAAAGACAAGAAGTAAGTCGGAAGATTAGACAACGTACTCTTAATAAGAGTTAGACGGCCTCCTTTAGAGAGGTACATCCTCTTCCAACCTGCCATTTGACGCTCCATCTTCTCAATTACATCATTCCACATAATCGTGTCCTTATATGGCGCCCCAAGAGGGAGACCCAAATACTTCATGGGCAAATCGGCAACACTACACCCCAGGATATTAGCTAACACCCCAATGTTCTCCACATCTCCAATAGCCACAATTTTAGACTTTCCAAGATTAACTCTCAAACCCGACACAGCTTCAAAACATAAAAGAATGAGGCGCACATACCGGATTTGATCGAGAGAAGCTTCACAAAAAATCAAGGTGTCATCCGCAAATAAGGAGTGAGAAACCTCCAAATCCGAGACCACCCTATCTCCCACAGAGAAACCTGTCAAAAGACCTTGGTCAACCGTAGCATTCACCATCTTACTCAACGCCTCCATGACAAGCACAAAAAGTAACGGAGAAAGGGGATCCCCTTGCCGAATTCCCCTCGAACTGCTAAAGAACCCTTCCGGAAAGCCATCCACTAGAATGGAAAATCTTACCGACGTAATACACCATTCTATCCAAGCCTTCCACCTTTCCCCAAAACCACACCTATGCAGCAAGTACAAAACAAAGTCCCAATTTACATGATCATACGCCTTCTCCAGGTCCAACTTACAAATAACACCTGGCACCCCTTGCTTCATGTGACTATCCACACACTCATTTGCAATAAGAACCGAATTTAGGATTTGTCGTCCCCCTATGAAAGCATTTTGAGAGTAGGAAATAACCTTGCCCAAGACAGTTCTCAATCTGAAGGCGAGAACCTTAGAAACAATTTTGTACACCCCTCCCACCAAGCTTATGGGCCGGAAATCCTTCATCTCTACCGCATCCGCCTTTTTAGGAATCAAAGATATGAAAGTAGCATTCAAGCTCTTCACCAACTTCTGTCTGCGGTGGAACTCATCAAAAACCGCCATAACATCTTGTTTAACAACACCCCAACAAGCTTGAAAAAAAGCCATGGAGAAACCATCTGGACCCGGCGCCTTATCACCATCCATACCTTTTATCACCTCCCAAACCTCCTTTTCCTCAAACTCTCTTTCCAACCACCTACAATCCTCCTCATCAATAGACAAGAATGGCTGGTTGTCCATTCTAGGCCGCCATGAACTTTGCTCCACGTATAATTGTTGATAATACTGCACCATGTGATCTTTAACCACAACTGGATCATCGGATAAGACTCCATTAATACGAAGCACTTCCACACGATTGTACCTGCGATAAGAATTTGCCATCTTGTGAAAGAAGCGAGTATTTCGGTCCCCCTCCTTGAGCCACAAAGTTCTAGATTTTTGGCGCCAATAAATCTCTTCACACAACAAAGTGTTCTCCAAATCTTTCAACAAATCTGCCTTTCGAGATTTCTCCTCTGGATCTAACCCTCTCGACTCTGCCAATTCATCCAACTCTTGAATATCTCCCATCAACTCCTTTTTTTTCCTCCCAATATCGCCAAACTCCTCCTCATTCCATTTTTTCAAATCCATTTTGAGAGATTTCAATTTATTAGCTAACACATAACTCGGAAGACCCTCGAAAGAATAAGATCCCCACCAAGAGCTAACCTTGTCAAGAAAACCTTCGGCTTTGAGCCACATGTTCTCAAATTTGAAATATTTTTTACCTCCACAATGAGCCCCACAATCCAAAGCAATAGGGAAATGATCGGAGAACATGCGCTGCAGTCTTTTTTGAGACACTGCAGGGAAATGATCTTCCCAATCCGAGGAGAGCAAGAACCGATCTATTCTGGACCAGGTCTCGTTTTCTTGATTATTGGACCAAGTAAATTGTCCCCCCACCATCGGAAAGTCCATCAAATTATACTCCGAGATGAAGTCTGAGAAATCCATCATGCCCGCAGAGTAATACGAAGCACTAGAGCGCTCACTAGGGAAGCGAATCATATTAAAATCCCCACCAAAACACCAAGGAACCTCCCACACATTCAACAAACCAGCCAACTCTTCCCAAAGGATCCTCCTCTCCACATCATCATTCGGACCATAAACCCCTCCAAAAGCCCACACCCAGTTGTCCTCCACATTTTGAAAAGAGCATGCCAAGGTGAACTGCCCCACACACTCCTCCTTACACTCTACCACCCTCCTATCCCACATCATTAACAACCCCCCCGACAAACCATTAGACCTTTTATACTTCCACCCCACATGTTGGCCACCCCAAAGACTGTGAACCACTTCCCGGGATATAGTCTCCATCTTCGTCTCAATCAAACAAACTATATCTGCTTTCCATTCTCTCAGAAGACCCCTAATACGCAACCTTTTTTTTAGGGCATTCAACCCTCTCACGTTCCATGCGATGATGTTAAGCTTCATGATCCACCACTTTGACCCTTCCCACGACCCCTGCCTTGCATAGAGATCGTCTGATTTCTGTTTACAAGAATTGCACTCCCTGAAAAATCCCCCAAATCAGAGTCAAACTGCTTCCTGGCATCTTCAATAGACTTAAACAGGGCTGCCAACTCCTCCTTCTTCCCCTCATCTGAAACACCTATTTTTGGGCAGAAATTGATACAGCTTTCTACTACCCATTTAGGAGAACACTTTTCAGATTCGAATTCCTCCAAACCGATAGTTGCTGAGCTACTGTCCTCCTCCCCATTTGACCCAGTCCCAATTCCATTCTGTCCACTAATAGCTGATTGCAACAGATTCGAAGTCTCCTCCCTGCATACCCCTGTCGCCATCCCAGAACACCGATGAGGTGCAAAAACCACCGGAGACTGAACTGGGTCAGAGCCCATGGCCTCACCTGCACCTCCTCTCTCCTCAAAACACTCCGGCGACTCCCCCCCTGCATCTCCAAGCTCCAAGCGGCGCTCCGGCGCACTCTGTGACTTCTCCGACGAGAAAGGGGTTTCCGGCACCTTCTGGATATTTCCCGGCCACGACCCTAGAATGCCTTTCGCCTGCCCAGAAGCCGACGAAGAGGCTTCTTGCGAGCCCACCAACATAGTTTTCCACCTCTGCGGCCCGCGTTTCCTCCTCCTATAAGTCATCACCGCTTTTTCTTTCCTGGTGGACTGTGCCTCTCTCGCCTGACTTATAGAAACCTTGTCACTAGTGTCGTCGGTCCCCTTAGAAAGCTCTTTAGCCACTGACCCAACCCCCTTGACCTCTGAAGACACCGGCGATGGGATTGCCGCCCTATCTGAGTCAGGACACCCACCAAACCTAAACTTCTCCTTTTTCGTCAAAGCCTCTTCTGCTGAGCAACCTTCTCGTAATGGGCCATCCTGTCCTGGGTTACTTAAGCCCATACCCGAAACTGACCCTACTTTAGGTTTGAAGACCGAAGTCTTCTTCACCCTCCACCATTTTTTAGGTTTCATAAGCTTCCTTTTCAGCCCAGACACCTCTATCCTTTTCGAAGCATGCCCCAGCCCAAGCCCAAACCCATTTCCCTCCATAGCCTTGAGCGCCATGTCGACCTGCGCCATCCCTACGTCACAGTCTTGTTGCAGACGCTTCAACAGCTCTCTGACTTTGAGGAGCTCGATACTTACTGCGGAGTAGGTTTGCCCAGCAGCATGGTGCCCCTTTCCTTCTTGTCCCATCATGCGATCAGCCACAGTCATCGAGACCTGTGATGTCGCCGGCGATTGTGAATTACTCGCCGAAGCTCTAAACGAGCACCCCAAACCACCATCAATCATCACGCCTCGTCTTCCAGACTCTGCAGTTTCATGATCGTTCTTTGCCCGACGTAAAATCCTTGTCGGAATCACCCCAGGATCGCCGTTGGCCCTCTCCGAGTAAAAAGTCTTTGTCGAAACCAAGCCTTTCCTGCCAAACTCATGGGTTTTCTGTCCCATATGTCCAGAAGCACTATTCGGCCTTCTCTGTACCTTAGCGAACTGTTCCTGCTCGGAGTTACAGCCCTCCTTAGTTTGCTTCAACGATAGACCCACTGCCTCCGCGTAGCTCCTGCATCCCTTGACCTCCTTATCGCTTGTTTCTCCCTTGAGCACACCATGCTCACTGATCACAAGAGATTCCCGTAGAGAGGAGTTTGCCACTCTCATCTCCTCACTGAAACGATCCCAGCCAATTCCAAGCCTACCTTCTGGAATGATGATCGAGCCACACCTCCTTCGTCCATCGAATTCCTCCACCGTTAGAAAACAACCATGCCTATTAGCACATTTCTGAGCAATGATTCTCGGATACCCAGCTCTAGACTGATCCCAGAAGACTTCTGAACTCTCCACTGCAATCAAATCCTTCACAATTCGCACCACCCAAGCTAGCTCATCTTTCTTCAAGAAGATGGACCTTTGAAGTCTTTTGCTCCTCTCAAAAATCCTCACCCCTGATGCCCCTACCTTAATCAGCACTTCAAACTCCTTGGATTCCACCGACCATGTTACAGCCAACACTGACCCCAGACCCCTCTCACGCGCCACCCACGCTCCGACACAAGGCGGGAGAGGATGAGAGAGAAGAGAGATAAGTATGTAGCATTACTCAAGCATACCCCAAAAGAAAGTTACCAAAAAAAAAAAAGAAAAAAAAAAAAAGAGGATAATAATACTTTTTTTTTTTTTTTTTGATAAGTAAAAGGATGATAATAATACTACTGCTAATAATATATAAAAGCATTATGCTTAGTCCCAAAATCTCATATCAGCTATTGTACGTTAAAATAATTTAAGCTTCATCTTTAACTAGAAGAAAACCACATAAGCTGAGCTTTTCAATTATTAATTGATTATAGATGTCAGAGTACATTTTAAACTCTAAACATGGATATGCTTGAGGAGTACCTACTATAAACACGATCAGATCCATGCACTTGTATTCTTCTGCAATAGAGGACTACATGCCAGTAGCATATGTCAAATAAAAGAAAATCACCTGCTTCTTAGATGGACCAACAGATTTTTCTTCAGAGGATTCTTCCAATTTAACTGTAGCTTCTGCATTAACTTTAACATTGTTCTTCCTTTTTGAGCCACAAGACTTCAGGTGTTCCAATGATGGCCGGAGCTGCGCAACTGCATGAAGTGTATTCAGGTGTAACTGCACAGTAAAGAAGCGGAGAAAACCTCTTACAATGCTAAATTATGATAGGGAGCTCTGAGAGAAAGGAAAAGAGGGGATAGAAACTATCATCAGGGAAAGCAGATGAGAAGAAAGAATAGAAGTTTTCTCATGTTGCTTGGGTGTTCATATCAGAAAGGAGAGGAAAGAAACTTAAAAACAAATGATACCGTTATACGTTCTCTTAGTTATCTCTTTTCTTCAATCAATCTAAGGGTACATTGGTCATTACAATAAAATTCATCAAGCCACTTTCCTAACACCAAATCCTCACCCCACTTTTAGGAGGATTATAAAGTGGTCCAATGAAGGAGAGGAGCTCTCCCTTCCTCACTTTCTTTATACATCCAAACCTGATGTTGAAGTTTTATACTCCCCAAACTCTCTTATGGGGAATTAAGCAACTAATATATGAGTTAAAAATCAAAGAAATTACTTTCAAGCAACATGGGATTAAGGAATGATAAAAACTTAGGGGAAAGTACACACAAACTACCACTACATTGCCCCCACCCCCCCTCCAAAAAAAAAAAAAAGAAAAGAAAAGAAAACTATTGATCAAGTGAATGTGCCCCCCCAAACTACCAAATTTGTCAATGTCCCTCCAATGATAAAAATACCATTCATAATTTATTTATTTTAAAAAAATCTTAAAATTATATTTAAAATAAAAAACAAATAAAAAAGGAGATTTCAAGGAACCATAATTTTTTAATAAAGACATCACCCCCATGATTCAGCAGTAAGCAGACCTTCATGGGACTGATGTTCCGCTAGAAAGCACCTAAATGACAAGTACAACTACTTGTGAGGCAGATCTTGGAAAAAAGGGCTGGTTGACCTAAACATTAGTGACCAAGTGCTGAAACATACCAGCATATCTACTGATAATAGTTTATGTAAATTCGGCCACATTCATAGCATAAACAGAGTAGGTTAAACCTCAAAAAGCAATATATGCAATACCTTATTACCCATCAGAACACCAATAGCATAGCCAGTTGTGAGTGGCACCTTCCATGATGATGACAAAGTCTAAAGAGAAACCAAGAAATATGAGTTCTTGTTACGGAAACAAATTTGAATGCAAAAGGCAAGATGATGAGGACATCAAAGCCTCAACAAATGTAGTTTTCCAATTAAAAGAATAATTATCAGTAAAAACACAGCAACAATCTTAACAGAAGTCGTAATTGAGCTCCAAAACTTGTGGACTAACTATACTAGACAATAGTGAAGAGGAGATGGACCCTGTCCTTATCACCTTAATACTTGGGATACCACCACCGTTTCAAAAGTAGGACTGGAAGAGTCAATCATCAATGACTTCCCATATCAGGCAAAAGTGCAAACCTATGAAGAAGTACAAATAGTGGCACAAACAATAATATTGTTTCACAAATTATAGATCCAAAATCTGGAAAAAAAAAAAAAAGTTATTTAAATTCCTCAAAACCCCTGCCTACATCACCATGCAATATTCTTGGCCACACATTGGCCAAACCACTAGGCACTAGGTCCAACGTGAGTACAATCACTTAACCATGCTCCATTTGTAAAAAAACTAAAAAAGCAAAAGATATCCATTATTCTATCTGCCGATGACACCTTACTTTTCAGCGGGGCCGGCCCAAATAATCTACGCATTTCATGGAGTTTATTCCTATGATTTGAAGTAGGGCTGGCAATTTAACCCGCAAACATGACACGTAATTTTATGGTTAGAGTTTAAATTAAACGGGTTCGAGTCATAAACAGGTTGTAAAATAAACATGTCGTGTTCGGGGTTGACATAAACGGGTTCACGGGTCGACACATTTGTACAATTTATTTATTTTTTAAAATTTTATTTTTAATTTTTTAAGTCAATTTTAAGTTTAGCTTAATTCAGGGTTGACAATTTAACACGTGACCCGCGAACTTGACACGAATACATAGCTTTAGAGTTAAGATTTAGGTTAAACGGGTTCATGTCACAAATGGGTCATAAATGTCATCCATTTATGACCTGTTTAATAAACGCGTTGTGTTCAAATTGGCAGGTTAACCGGGTTGACATGAACACGACACGTGAACTAATTTTGCCAGCCCTGTGAGATATGTAGACGATGTGATTGGGTTAGCTGGAATTTTGGGTTGTGGGGTTGTCTCTGCCCTTGAAGTATCTTGATCTTCCATTGGGAGCGTCATATAAGGCTAAACATATATCGAACGTTGTGATTGAGAAGATAGAACGTCACTTGCCTAGTTGGAAAAGGTTGTATTTGTCTAAGAGTGACAAGATTACCCTTATCAAGAGCACCCTATCCAACTTACTTACGTATTTCATGACCATTCTTTCTCTCCCTCCAAGTGTTGCAAACCGTATTGAGAAGCGTTGACGTGATTTCTTATTAGGGGGTTAGGTGAAGAGTTCAAATATCACCTGGTGATATGGTCTAAGGTTTGTATACCGATCTTTGAGGGAGGGTTGGGTATTAGGAACTTGCTAAAGTTTAATCATGCTCTCTTAAGTAAATGGCTTTGGGGCTATAGACTTTAGAGAGAGGCTTGGTGGAGGGTGGTGGAGGATGGTGGAGGACTCTAAATATGCAAGTTCATGGGGAAGGTGGTGCTCTAGGAAGCCCATTGAGGTGTATGGGGAGGGTTTATGGAATAATAGTAGAAGGGAATGGGGAACATTTTGTAATCAAACTAGATTTGAGGTGGGAGATCTTTCTAAGGTTAGTTTCTGGTATAATCTTTAGTGTGAGGATGCGACCCTTAAGGATGCTTTTGTTGTGACTCGTGAAATTTTCTAGAGGTGCCATTCAGTGGAACGTGAGCTACTAGAGAAGACCATGATTGGGAGGTGGAAGCCTTTGCCACATTTTTCAGAGTGTAGTATTTAGCGAAAGTGAGACGGGAAGGAGAGGACAAGTTGTGGTGGGTTCCTTCCAAAAAGGGATTGTTTGGTGGTAAATCCTTCCAGAGTGTGGTTGTCATGATGGTGTCCGTTTCATTGGAAAGTTTTTGGTGTACTAAAGTTCTGTTGAGAGTGGCCTTTTTAGTTGGTCGGCAACCTTAGGAAAGAACCTCAGGATAATCTCCAAAAGCGGCATGTTATTGTGGTTGATTGGTATTGTTTATGTAAAAGGAATGAAGAGTCTATAAACCATCTTTTGCTTCATTGTGAAGTTGCTTGTGCTATTTGGAATGTTTTCTTCAGTCGATTTAGGTTGTCTTGGGTCATGCCTAGATGAGTAGTCGATGGTGCCTTCATGCCTTTTGGTGTCTATGGAGAGAAAAGAATAATAGAAGTTTTGAGGACTATGTGAGTACTTTGGATAAAATTAACACATCGTATCTTTGGACAGCTTTTTTTTTTCTTTCTCTTTTGGTGATTATTATCATGATTTTCTTGTTCTTCTTGCCCCTACTAGCTAGGTGGTTTCTCTTGAATTACACGTCTATTGATATTTCAATTACTTATCAAAAGATATCCACCTAAATGGGAAAAGAAGGATCAAACCTGTCAGATAGATCAATTCAACTCTTTTTTTTATGTTCCTTATCAACAGATATCCACCTAAATGGGAAAAGAAGGATCAAACCTGTCAGTTAGATCAATTCAACTCTTAACAGGTCCAAATTCCAATTCCTTCATACCTAGCTTGACCGTTTCAATTAAAAACCAGATTAGAACCTCAACCGGCTGGTTGGACCAATCAACCATGAGTTGAAAGGTAATCAAGCCATACAGCTCACTGTTATCAGCTTAAATGAAAACCACTATTTAATATGCCCAAAACACGTTATAAAGGAATGGATATGTAAACTTTACTACTAGACCAACTTGATGTTTTGTGCAAGGTATTATGCAAAATCTATTGGCAAAAAAAAAAAATGCAAATGCTACAACTAGAACTCGAAACTTTTATAATCATTTCAACCACTTTAATCATTAGATCAAAACCTCCCCTAACATTAATCTCTTCACTTCAATCTGATAACAATACTATCTAATATTTATGATAAGATCAGACCCTAGTCGAACCTCGGTCAGACCTCTAAATTTTGAAGTCCACTCAAACAGCCCGACCATTAAAATCAGGAATACCACCAAGTAAAAGAGAACTTCGGCGCAAAAGTGGAACACTGTGAGAGTGCTTACTAGAAGTATACAATAAGGAACCCAATCTATCCACCAGAAGAAGACAAAGCTAGCCCAGCTTAGTATTACTAGTAACGAAATTTGTGTCATGCCCCAAAACCAAGTTTCTTAACCTCCATGAACTTCCACAGTCTAATTTCACATCCAAAATAACTAAATTCGCAAATAAACCAGACACTATACTGCATATAACCATGTTTTCATTATATTAGTATTTCTGGCTACTTAAACAAAAATTTAACATAAAGAGATGTTCCATTTAACATCAGAATTATAAACAGACCTGCTTGGTCATCCTCAGCCGGTCACCAAAATCTTGGTCATAATTCTTGGAATCAACATCAAGAGCCAAATCAACTTCCACTTGTGTACTCACAGGTTTCACCCTAACCTACAAAAACAAAGCAAACTCATAACTCCCTACTTGCCTTTAAAAATAAAATTAACAAGTAATATGCAGGAGTGGTAAGAAATCACGCACCTCTTCGCAACGATCATCCAATTCGTACGGACGCCAGGACGGTCTCAGTGGATATTGCATAACATACAGCTGAAAACAAATTTCAAGAAAATTAGAAAAACATTAGCGCGCACACAATATCATGCACACGAGTGAGATATGAAAATAAGTACTCAGACCTTAGTGTCGTCATCCAAGGAAGGATTGAAGAAGACGTCGATTTCGCGAACAACGACGTCGTCTTCATCCATGGGATCATCTTCCTTTGATTCTACCTTGGCTTGGGTATCCGTTTTTACGGCGCCATTCGACGCCAAGGATGCTTCGGCCTTAGCGCCAATTGCTTCTTCTTCTTCCTTCTTAGTCGTAGTGGCAGCATCGACTTCAAGGGGTTCTGGTTTTGGTACGGGCTCTTGGGGCTCCGGTTTCAAGCTTGGTTCGAATTTCGGTTTCGGTTTCGGTTTCGGCTTGAAGGATTTCGGCGCGAATCTTGCGATACGAGACGGAACATGGCCCAGCGCGTCTATGTCGTCTAGGTCCATGCTCGAAATCTGTGTCTCCCCACGACTCTCTCTCTGTCTCTCTCTCTGGCCTTAACGGTGAGCCCGAAAATCCTCTAATTCTTCACAGAAATGCCCATGGTACAATTCAAAGCAGTGAACCCATTATCCATCACTACCGTAGCGAAAATTATTAAAGTAAACGCAAGAACTTCGAATCAACCCAAAACCCTAAAAACAAAACTCGATCGACTCCTTCCATTTAGAAGCCCTCGATTTCAACTCCAAATGAGCCTTATCGTAGAAAACCCATAGATTCAATCAAAAACTATAAGATTCGTAACCAAGCCTAAGCTCTCTCGCAAAGTCTCATACATCATCCTCCTCGCCTCCTATCTCTGTTGCCGCTCCCACCACTCCCCCATTGCCCCCAACAGCAATCACCACCACCACCGCAGCAACCACACACCTCGACGCCTGGCTGAAGCTGAACGGCTCGTGCCCGGTTTGAAGGAACTCGCCGCTGCCAACCCCGCCGTCCACGCCGCTCTCGGAGGTCGTTCCGCTCTTGAAGTAGGTGATAAGATTTGTGCGTTTTTCTTTTCTTTTTGGGTTTTTTTTTTTCTCCGTTACTTCTTGGGTGTTGGGCGGTTTGGGGTTTTGCCGTTTGATGTGTTTGTTTAGTTGCCCAGAAAAATGTGTAAATATTTTTGGATAAATAGGTATTGGGGTTTCTGTTTTTTACTGAATTATGGTTTTTGTGTTTGATGAAATTAGAGCAGAAAAAGTATCTTCGTTTTATTAAACAGATGGGTATTGGTCTTTCACATAATATTGAATTCTAGGATTGAATCATTTTTGCCAATGCATGGACATATGCATCCCAAAATAGTCGAGCTCTCAAGCTCGAACAGGGTTCCAACCCTATCAAGCCGAGCTCGAGCAACATTTCTAAGCTTATGTCGAACTCGAGCTTGAACTTGGCCTCAAAGTAAACGAGCCGAGCCCGGACAAGCCAAGCTCGATTCGTTTACACCCCTAATAGAGAATGTGAGAGGAGAGTTGAGAGAATAGAGAGATCAGATGATAGATTTAGGTTAAATTTCGGTTCTCTAATATTCAACCATTGGATTTGAAAAAATAATTAAATCTTAAAATTATATTTAAAATAAAAAGTATGGTTAAATATCCCATTAGTCCCTAAGGTTTGGAAACTTTATTTTTTCCTCCCTAGGGTTTGAAAAGTGACCAAATTAGTCCTTGTGGTTTTGAAAAGTGACCAAATTAATCCTAGTTGAGTTAACAGACTGACACGTGGACCAATTAGAAGTTGACACATGGTCACCTAATTAAATTTTTTATTTTTTATTTTTTTTTTAAATAAAAAAAAAAACTTAGGCCCATGGGGGTGGCTTGGCCACCCCCAGTACCTGCTGGGGGTAGGGGTGTTAACCCTGTCCGGTTTCCCGGTTTTTGCCCAAAACCGAGAACTGGAACCAGAACCAGGACCCCGGTTAAACCAAGGTCCCGATTACCGGCCGGTTCTGGTTTTACCTGGTTCAGTAACCGGTTTTTTAAGAAAATTGTTTTTTGAGCTTATTTTAGGTATTGGGCCTAAAATAAGCCCTTTTTTTAAAAAAAAAAAATAAGTTGGCTCATTTTTAAAAAAAAATCTATTAGTGTTTTTGTCTAAATTAAAGGAACTTTGTTGTGATTGTTCCAAATAATTATTATAACAATAAATATAAACTACCAACAATAAATATTTTATTTATATTCAAACAATATATTTCATTGTGAGCCTAAGAAATTGTAAAAACCAAACTTTATGCAAAGAAATACATCAAATAAGTGACCTAATTGATCAAATTTCCAGATGCTTCAGACCCCAACCTCAGAAAATGAACAACTACTACAATCAACCCAATAAACCCAACATCAAAATTCCATCAAATCTTGTTTAGATGTTAATATTATACACTAAAGTAAAAATATATATAAATATTCAAACAATATATTTCTTTGTTTTCCATTTTTCCTACTCTCCAAACTGACTATCTGAAAATTTCAACTTAGCATATATATATATATATATATATATATATAAAATGGAAAGTCGGTTCCCGGTTTCCTGGTAAAAATCGGGTACCAAAAACCGGGTACCGGAACTGGGATACCCGGTTTTTGGATTTTTCAAACCGGGACCTAGTCTCCGGTTTCCCGGTTTCGGTTTCTGTTTCCCAGTAATTTTTTACACCTCTAACTGGGGGTGGTTTCGGCCACCACCTTGGGCACCAAGGGGTGGCTCGGCCACCCCCATGGGCCTAAGGGGGTGGCCGTAGCCACCCCAAGGTTTTTTTCTCTTTTTTTTTTCTTTCTTTTTTTTTCTGAAATTTTTTTTTAATAAAAATTTGAAATACGTGGCCACGTGTCAGCTTGTAATTGGTCTACTTGTCAATCCGTTAAGTCAACTAATGACTAATTTGGTCACTTTTCAAAACTACAAGGATTAATTTGGTCACTTTCCAAACCCTGGGGAGGAAAAAAATAAAGTTTCCAAACCCTAGGGACTAATGGGGTATTTGTCCCTAAAAAATAAATAAAAAAAAGGAGATTTAAAGGAGCCATAATTTTTTAAGGGTTAAATACCCCTGTGGTTTAGTTGCTTTATTTTTTACATTTTAAGGTTTGATTTTTATCACAGGAGATCCCTGTGATTTTTATAATAGACCAAATTAATCATCTGTCAGTTGACCGTTAGTTGACTTAATGGAAGTTCACGTGGACCAATCAAATGTTAACACGTGGCACCTACTTAAATTTTTTTATTTTTTTTAATTAAAAAAAAAAGTATTTAAAAAAAAAAAAAAATTGGGAGCCACCCACTTTGGCCATTGGGGTGGCCTGGCTCCGCCATCCCCAATGGGTACTGGGGGTGGCTCGGCCAACCCCCTTGGGCACCAAGGGGGTGGCTCGGCCAACCCCCTTGGGCACCAAGGGGGTGGCCTGGCCACCCCCATCTAGCCGGATGAGCCACCCCCAATTTTTTTTTATTTTAAATACATTTTTTTTAATTAAAAGAAAATTTAAGTAGGTGTCACGTGTCAACATTTGGTTGGTCCACATCGATTTTCGTTAAGTCAACTAACATAATGAGTAATTTGGTCTATTATCAAAATCACAGGGACCTCCTGTAATAAAAAGAGAAAAAAATAAAGCAACTAAACGTCATTGGAGTATTTAATATTTAACCCATTTTTTAATAAAGACGTCACCCCCGCCATACACATGTGACTCGTGCGTGAAAGGTTCGCCCAAAACGGACACTAAGAGTTTCAAGCAGACGCGTGAACGGAAGTCCACGTGGACCAATCAAATGTTAACACGTGGCACCTACTTAAATTTTTTTATTTTTTTTAATTAAAAAAAATGTATTTAAAAAAAAAAAAAATTGGGGGTGGCTCGGCCAACCAAGGGGGTGGCCTGGCCACTCCCATCTGGCCGGATGGGTGGCTTGGCCACCCCCAATTTTTTTTTTTTTTTAAAAAAAAATACTTTTTTTTTTAATTAAAAGAAAATTTAAGTAGGTGTCACGTGTCAGCATTTAGTTGGTCCACATCGATTTTTGTTAAGTCAACTAATATAATGACTAATTTGATCTATTATCAAAATCACAGGGACCTCCTATGATAAAAAGAGAAAAAAATAAAGCAACTAAACGTCATTGGAGTATTTAGTATTTAATCCATTTTTTAATAAAGACATCACCCCCGCCATACACATGTGACTCGTGCGTGAAAGGTTCGCCCAAAACGGACACTGAGAGTTTCAAGCAGACGCGTGGTCGCCCACTCATACAGCCGCTTACTATTTCCTTATGACACATGGCTACGCAAAACAGCTATAGCTTCACTTGATTCTCGCTCAAACACTTTGAATACTTTTCTTCTTCTCTAGCCATCTTCTTCAATGCATTACACTTGGAATTCAAATCGTTATTGCCTGATCGGTTTCTCTACGATCTCTCTGGGATTGTTAGTCTAGCAAGAGGTAATTGTTTCTTAACTTTTCTTCTTATCGTATATATATTATTCGTATATGCTCGTTACCTTCATGCATGTGAAAGTAATTGCTTCATCTTTTTGCTTACTTTGAATCTTGATTTGTTTGAGAAGATACCAACTTCAATATTGATTCTTGAGAATAAACTAATTTTGCAGAGAATTTTCTGACCACGCAAAAAGAATTTTTTTATTGATTGGTGGAGATGAGAATTTCATATCTTCTGGTTAACATGCATTGCGTCTTTCTGTTGGCCTTCCCCAAGATTTCCTGTTGAAAATTCCGAATGCATTTTGAGTTTGAGCTTGGCTCGTTTCATTGGTGGGTTTATTAGCAAATTAAGTCTGAGCTGTTCACGAATCACGGGCACCTTTGTTGCATGGATCTGTAATAGATTAAGTGAAGAATTTTGTATTCCATGCAGAAACAGATCGAGAAAATCATTAAACAAGCAAACCACTTCCCAAATAATGGAGCGAAATTCCGTTGAGTATGTGGCTTTGGGCGAAGGATCGACTCCCAAGTTAGATAATTTTCAAAAGGTTTCGATCATACCTCTTGTTTTCCTAATCTTCTATGAGGTCTCCGGCGGCCCTTTTGGTGTCGAAGACAGTGTTAAGGCAGGCGGTCCGCTTTTAGCTCTTCTCGGATTCTTGCTTTTTCCGTTTATATGGAGCATTCCAGAAGCCTTGATTACGGCAGAGCTGGGCACCATGTTCCCGGAGAACGGCGGATATGTTGTTTGGGTTGCATCGGCTTTGGGGCCTAGCTGGGGATTTCAGCAAGGTTGGATGAAGTGGCTTAGCGGGGTTATTGATAATGCTCTGTATCCTGTTCTGTTTCTTGACTATCTGAAATCAGCTATCCCAGCTTTAGAATCTGGTTTTCCAAGAGTCATGGCGGTGCTAGTTTTGACTGTGGCTCTCACTTACATGAATTACAGGGGTTTAACGATTGTGGGATGGCTCGCTATATTTCTTGGAGTGTTTTCACTTCTTCCTTTCTTGTGTATGGGAATTGTTGCAATCCCAAATTTGAAGCCATCGAGGTGGGTGGTTGTGTTTGATCTCAACAGTGTAAACTGGGGTTTGTACTTAAATACTCTGTTCTGGAATTTGAACTACTGGGATTCGATTAGTACTCTTGCTGGAGAGGTTGACAACCCGAGTAAAACTCTCCCAAAAGCTCTGTTTTATGCTCTTCTGTTGGTTGTTTCTGCCTACTTTTTCCCTCTTTTAATTGGTACAGGAGCCATTCCACTTGATCGTGATCTTTGGTCTGATGGGTATTTCTCAGAGATTGCCAGGATCCTTGGAGGTGTATGGCTGAGAACATGGGTTCAAGCAGCTTCTGCTCTGTCAAACATGGGGATGTTTGTGGCTGAGATGAGCAGCGACTCCTTTCAACTTCTGGGAATGGCGGAACGCGGGATGCTTCCCTCCGTCTTCAGCAAGAGATCTCGTTACGGAACCCCGGTCGCCGGAATTTTATTCTCGGCATCCGGTGTAGTCCTACTCTCGTGTTTGAGCTTTCAAGAGATTGTAGCTGCAGAAAACTTCTTATACTGTTTTGGAATGATCATGGAGTTCATAGCATTTGTGAAGCTGAGAATGAAATATCCTGCAGCCTCTCGGCCTTATAAAATACCCATTGGTACATGTGGAGCAATTTTGATGTGCATTCCTCCAACCCTTTTGATTTGTGTGGTTTTAGTGCTTGCTCCTCTCAAGGTCATGGTTATGAGCTTATTTGCTGTGATGGTTGGGCTGGTTATGCAGCCTTGTCTGGAATACACCAAGAGAAAGAGATGGCTCAGATTCTCCATGAGTACTTCTGACCTTCCAGATTATCCATAGCACTGCACATCACCAGCGCAATGAAGCATGAATGGTTTTGTTGTTGCCTTTTATTTAACTCTCAATGGCATTTTTCTTTTTGCCAAAGAAAGAGTTTCTCTTTGCTTTGTATTGAGTTAGGAATAAGCTTTTAAATATTGGTGTAGAGTTTTTGTTTTGGCATGCAATTTCAGTAGGAATATAACTCAATGGACTCATATTAATTAGAAAGGTGCCAATTGAATGACTCTTGCACTTGTACATATTAAAAGGTTAAGATATCTGTTTTTAATTTAATAAAATAGAGACTTGTGTTTCAAATATTTTTACCTTGAAGCATTCATTAATATTTTCTGTCCAATAAATAACAAAAATGATATAAATATACAATTATACCTTTCAATAATAATAAAAATATAAGTGGGTGGAGCTAGGTCCTTAACCAGCCATGCCATGTCTGCATGGTTTAGTGCCTAGCCACAGCCATGGCTAAATGTTGTCACCTAACCCATGGTTGGATGCTATCACCTAACCAGCTATTTGCTTGATCTTCTTGATATATATGCACCATATATAGCATGTTCCTTAATAGAGTAAGCATATTCTTTTGAAAGCACAAGACTTTCTTGTTCCCTGCTCCTCATATTTGTAGCACTTTTGGCTTTGGGTTATGGGATCTGCATATTGCCAGGATTTGTGGGAAAGACATTTGAGTTAAGACTAAATGACCACATCCTGGCCCACTTAAATATTCCTTTAAGCCTAGGTAGTGATGTTAGGTTTTTTCTTGGGTTTGTCAGATTTTAATTATTAGATGAAATTCAATTATTTCCTACTAATTACTCTGTTTCCTTTCGCTCGTCTTGGAGTCTATAAGACAACATTGTGTAGTTTTCTACCAAGAGTTTAAGTCTCTCGGCTTCATTTCTTCCAATTTGGAGCCATCGGGTGGTTGCGACTAACCCTCTTTGACCTATTGAGGTGGTCGTGACCATTCTTCCATGAGTCATCGGTTCGCTATCTTTATAATTGGTCAGAGATGATAGTTGATCACCCCAAAACTTGTTAGAGCTGCACGGCTAACGTGAAAAAGAAAGTTAGGTTTGTGTGACTAATGTGGCTAAAGTAGTGAATCTCATATGAACTACCACATCAGTTTGTAACAAAATACAAGAATATCGTAATATTCAAGGTGGTTGTGAGTCATGACCATTCTTTCATGAGTCATCAGTTCGGCCATCTCTATAATTGGTCAGAAAGAATAGTTGATCACCCTAAAACTTGTTAAAGCTGCGCGGCTAAGGTGAAATAGAATGTTAGGGTTGCGTGGCTAATGTGGCCAGAGCAGTAAATGTCATATGGACTGTTACATCAATTTGTAAAAAAATACTATAATATCTATAATATCCGTGGTTGTGAGTCGTGACCATTCTTTCATAAGTCATCAGTTCGGCTATCCCTATAATTGGTCAAAGAGGATAGTGTATTATGCTCAAAACTTCTTAGAGTTGTGCGCGCAGCTAATGTGAAAGAGAAGGTTAGGGTTGTGTGACTAACGTGGCTAGAGCAGTAAATGTTATATGAACTGTCACATCAGTTTGTAAAAAAATACAATAATATTTGTAGTATCCCAATCATTTTCCTAATAATGTAGATGTCTACTACTGGTTTCTGTTTACAGGTGCATTCATTGTGTATTCTTTTCAAGCCATCATTCTCCACAGTTGAGAAGGTCTCCAAGCAACATGGTGGTTAACCAATTTCATCCCACTTTGATCTATGTGGCCCTCTGTTTCAAAATTTTCAGACAGATGGTTGGTGAGGCACATGCATGCTACACATAAAAAACTACTAAAGATGTTGTCCTGTTGCCAATATGCTATTATGACCCAGACGAGGAACAGCAACAAAGAAAGACCCCCAATCACTTTGTCACTTTCCCTGTCACATCTCTATGAAAACTCCATACTCCATTATGTGTCGGATATTACAACGTTTCTTGTTTATGAAAAATCAGCTGCCCTTTCGGCCTTTCCTTCAGATCCCCAAATATCAACAAAGATAAGAAGAAAATATCAAAAAATTAATGCCACATAATAATCTATCTTAGCAGGAGAGGAGAACAGAGAGGAAGAGAACAGAGGATGGCTGCACAAAGAAACACCCTGCCTGCCTCTCCAAGGAGAAGATCCACCACCCTTCAGCGCCTCTTTGAACTTGATTCAAGGGATGAAAACAGAAGCACTAATGTTTTCATGTTTTTGTCAAATTCTGAAAACGAAGAAATTCTTTCTATTATCACATACTTCTCCAGCCCTCTTGAATCCCCTTCACCACAAGATCTTAAGCGGCTAAAGCTCACTCAGCTCCTCTCCATCATAAAGCAGAAGACGACACTGCATGATCAAACTCTAGCGCCTCTCATGTTGATGCTTTCGAAAAACCTGTTCCGGCCGCTCCCTCCGCCTTCCAACGCCTCCATTACCTCAGATTTTCCAGATGATGAAGACCCCATTTCCAATTTTTCACCAAAATGGTCGCACCTCCAAATTCTCTATGATATCCTCTTACGAGTAGTTGCCAGCACAGATCCTAAGATGCTTGAAGACCATGTCGACCAGCCTTTTCTTCTCAATCTTTTAGCTCTTTTCCAATCTGAAGACCCCAGAGAACGCGAAAGCTTGAAGAATTTGTACCACCGGATATATTTGAGATTCACCTCCTACCGTTCATTCATGAGGAAATCAATGACAGATGTGTTCTTGCACTATATATTTGACACCGACCGGCATTGCGGCATCGGAGAGCTGCTTGAGGTATGGGGAAGTATCATCAATGGTTTTACTATTCCACTCAAAGAAGAGCACAAGTTGTTCTTGATGAGAGTGCTGATTCCTCTGCACAAGACAAAGGGGATGCTGGCTTACCATAGGCAGCTGGCTTATTGTGTCTCTCAGTTTGTGCAGAAGGAGCCTGTGCTTGGAGGGCTTGTTGTGAGAGGAATTTTGAGGTATTGGCCTGTTACTAGTTGTCAGAAGGAGATTCTGCTTATAGGGGAATTGGAGGATCTGGTGGAGAACATAGATCCTGATCAGTATAGAAAGTTGGCTCTGCCTCTGTGTTCCAGGATTACAAAATGTTTGAACAGTTGGAACTCACAGGTAAGCTCTCAATGATACAGTAATTCTCTTAAAGGTGTTTTCTTTATTGGGGTTTAAGGTCTTTCTTTGAAGTTTAAATGATCTCTGGTGCCTTTAGTTTTATTTGCAAGTTACTGGGATCAAAGAAAAGATAATTTTTGGAATCTACAACTGCTAAAACCAAACTTGCCATCCAAGTTTATTTTCTTTTTAATCATGTTTTTCTGTTGTCATATGGGGATTATGATCACAATCTTCAAGAATTAAGATCATGGGGCTAGCTAGGTGCTGCTTTTTTAAGGCTCATCAAATGCCTAAGACACTCTAGGTTGTAATGACTCAGTTTGGATTCTCTCTGTTTGAAATGAAATTAATAGTATTAATTAAAATCATTATTTTTTATCAGGCTTTTGAAATAAGCAGAAATTTAACATGATATTGTACCAGATTCATTGAGTTCCCTGACTCAAACCGTCGTCCCATAATTTGGATCCAGGTTGCTGATCGTGCACTCTATGTGTGGAACAATGAGCATTTTGTGAAGATGGCGTCAGCAGCAATAGAAGAGGTATTTCCTGTTGTGGTTGAAGGCATGGAGAAAAACCTAAAATGGCATTGGAGCAAAAGCGTAGGGCAACTGACAGAAAATGTGAAGGTGATGCTGGAAGAAATGCATCCATTTTTGTACTCCAAATGCCTCGAAGAAATTGACCTCAGAGAATATAAAGCTCGCCTGGATGAGATGCAGAGGAAGGAAAAATGGGAGAGAATTGAGATGGCAGCAGCCCGGAAGGAGTTCCTTCAACCACCACACTACTTGTGTGTTTCCCATTGAAGAACAAAGTGTACCAACTTGTGCTGCCAAAGTGACTCAAAACCCATTTGAGTATTATCATGGAAGATAAATGAAAAGCTTAATTTCTTTCTACTTAATAATTAAGCTCTACTGAAACCAGCAGGCATGTATGCTAATGCCACCCAATATATACATATATACACATACAGATAATATATATATATATATATACTCATATCTTATTTCTATGATGTAGTGAAGATTATGGCAATTTCAGTCTAATACTGTTGAATATATACATGTAAGTAAAAAATAATTAAGCTATGATCTCATCGGAATTGGTGTCCAATGAGGAGGAACAATCCCTCCATCAACATGAGCTAGGCTTCTGCAACTTAAACGTATGACCCTAGCTCTAATACCATTTGTTAAATCGGACATTAAGGAAATCACATTTAATGACATTTGAAATAGTGACGTTGAAAAAAAAAAAAAAAAGTCACTATTTGGCGTCCTTTTATTGTTCAAGCAACACCATTTTAAAAGTAGAGTCGCTCGGACAGTGCGCGTCACCTTGCATTGTTCAAGCGTCGCCTTCCAAAAGGTAACACTTGGCCCCAAAAGACACCATTTAGTGTCGTTTTCACCATAAAAACAACTTTATTTTTGAATCCATACACTATGTTTAGAGTCTTTTACCAAGAGTCATTATTCAAACGTCACTGAATTAATAGTGTGACTTTTTCTAGCTAAAAATGTCATCTCTCACAGGTTACTATTTGTGAATTTTTTTGTAGTGTTAGTTGGTGTCTAGTGAGGAAAGCCAAAGCCTTTTATGACATTCAAAATCGCACCCCGCAACACATATTCTAAGAATTGTTTACGTAAGCAGAGCGACATTGTTGCACCTCAATATTTTTGAGTTAAACAATGTCCTAATAAGTTAGAATAATGCTATATAATACAGTTTTAGCTCACAATTATCCCATAAAGCTAACGTAGCAGTTCCAACTAACCTTTGTATTTTTTATATTTTTTTTTAACAATAATTGATCTAAAGGTTGATTGAGATTGTCATATCAGTATTGTAAAATAATTGCACAATAAAAATATAGTTTCTAACATTACTTAATATGTTATATTATGATCTTAATGAAAGAACTCCCTAAGGACAACAACCTCTACGGACTCTCATAAGGTTGTTAATCTGTTTTCCGTAGGGTGAGTGTTAATCATCCGAAAAAGTTGACAATCTTATTTGTTTTTCAACAAAATAAAGAGGAAATAAAATTAATTTTCAGCCAGTTTGAGCACCATTTAGGAATTAGGAATCACATATATTGATTGGCATTTGTTTTTCAACTAACCTTTTAATTTTTCAAAGGGCGTAGGTCTAATAATCTATCTAAGAGCCATGGGGATAGCAAATAGATAATTAATTAATTTGGTTTAGAAATGGGGTTATTGATTTTTATTTCTTTTCTTATTTTTATTCCTGTATCTAACGTAAGAAGTAGAAGATGTCCCGTTTTTCACGTAAGCTTGTTAAGCCATGTTACCATGCCACATATACACCCTTGTGCCCTAAAAGAAAAAGAAAAAAAATAAAATAAATAGGGTGTAGGTTAGGTACATAAATTTTAAAATGCGACAAAATTAATACTTCTACTACTTCACAAATTTGTAATTTGATACGTCAATCCATCTATCGAGGTTCCAAAGAATTAAAGACCATTTCAACGGTAGAAAAAATAGTCATGTGAAATCACCATTTTCTCTTGGATAGTGTGCACCATGATGGGTTGGTGAGAAATCGGACTTCTGCTCAAAATGATAAGACTTGATGGCTACTCCTCTTAGGCCTTGGTTCCCTAAACATGAAATACAACACGGGACCACCCAAAAAAAAAAAAAAAAAAGAAAAAAAAGAAAAAAAGTAATGATTTAATGATTTAAGGAAATTTTTAAGTGGTCAGGACATGTATTAGGACGTGTATTCAAATCTTCATAATAGAGAATTCTCACATATGCTTAATTAATATTAGCGGTCTTAAATTTTTATTAATACCCTGGTGGGGTTGGGTCAAGTTTAGCTCAATCAAACTTGAGGGAACACCTGCGGTTTTTATTGTCTAGGCTCCTTTTGTACGACTCCCAGTGGGTAGGTGCTAATATGATCATGCCCAACAATGACGGATCTAAGGGGGTCGAGAGGGGGCATATGCCCCTTCTCGACCCCTAAAAATTTTCCTTACCTCTTGGTAAAAATTTTTCTTATGCCCCTCCCCTCCTCAGCCGTGATGATGCCCCCTTTTAGCCATAAGTATGCCCTTTCAACCATGATTATGTCCCAGTTATCATGGGCAAACGATTGATGCAGTGTTTCTATTGCAGTTTTCAGTTATAGGATGTTTTAGGTTTAGATTAGAATGTTTTTTTTTTTTTTTGACATGTCCACACAAGGGAAAGGGAATGGAGGATTCGAACTAGTAACATCCGCTTCATGAGGTGTGGTTCACAGCCGATTGAACTACCCCTTGGAGACGTTTAGATTAGAATGTTAGTTGAAATGAGGAAGAAGATGATGACAAATTGACAATCATGTCCTTTAATTAAATACAGGCATTTGGATTGTTTGTGGGCCAATTGACAATCATGTCCTTGCTATTTGAACTCTGTGTGAACTAAAACAAAATTTTAGCTTCTTTCTTTTTAACAATAAAGTGGGCTTTGGAAAGAAGCAAAAAAAAAGTCAATGGGCCAGTGGGTTTGGTTGAGAGTTTTGAGACACCAAACTCTAAAAACTATTAACATCTAAGCCACTAAATACTTCAAACATCACAACACAACATGATTAAAAACAAAAGCGTTTTCTCCAATAAATAAAGCAAACAAACAAAAGCCAAAATTTACGCTTGAAAAAAAAAGAGCCTAAAGTTTAGTAAATATGTAATCAAATTTTTAGATTTAGATTTAAATTGTTCTTTTCAGTTGATTGTTTTAATTTTTATATTGCTATTAATTCAGCCTATTCTTGATAATAACTTTAACAAAAAAATTGAGGGATGTAATCTTTAAATATATAATCAAATTTTTAGATTTAGATTTAAATTATTCTTTTCAATTGATTGTTTTAATTTTTATGTTTTAAAATTAACCAGAATGCATACCAATTCAAAAACTTGACGAGGTTCAATGATGGACAACCGATCATAACACAAGAAGGCCAAATTGCTATTCAAACGTTTTGCCAAGCTCAACCCCTTCTTACATCGCTCATGCACTTTAGTTAGAAGGCAATCATACAACTGCATTATACATCGAAAAACAGCTTCTTTCAATTGCATTGGTGGGATGTCTTCATCTGTAGCACAAGTAAAATTATAATTATGACAATAGTCGCCGCTAATAATGGTCAATAGCTGCGACTAATAGCCACCGCTATTGTTGTCGCTGCTAAATAATATATATATATATATATATATAGTTTTTAGCGGCCACTATTAGCGGCGACTTCTAAAAGTCGAAGCTAATAACCCCTCAATAGCGGCGACTTTTGTTTGGTCGCTAAAGTCTATATTGCTTGTAGTGAATTACATACATATTGAAACTTCCTGACGGCATAGAGCTGCATGTTGATGATGCCAAGATTTTTCAACACTGTCAAAAGTCAACACATACAGGAAAATGCACCTAAGCTGTTAAACATCAAACAATGTGCAAATAATTAATGTCACATGTGATTTCCTCCAATTTTTTACATGCAATAACTTGTGTATATTTCTCAGGGTAGATATTCTAATGAATCTCCCTAATAAAAATACTTTATGCTACCACAAATAGATTTTTCCTTTCAGTTTCTGAATGCATGTTACAACCAATTGACATTCTATAGCTTTCCACAAATTCAAAAACTAGGTCATACCTAGTTAATGAGTTAGATCACAATGAAACTCTTCAGCTCTTTCGTTGAATAAACAGATGAATCATATACTCATCTATGTAAAATAAATTAGAAAATTAAAATCTATCAGTGTGCTATCCAATTCAAAAGTTGGTGTAATAATTCTTTCAATGTTGATCGACAATTGATTTGGAAATGCCTGATGGATACAGCAAATAGATAGGTAGTTGTTGTAGCCAGAAGTAGCTTGCATCTATTTAACGCTTACAAAAACTGTACACCATTCCACATGTTCAGCACTTACAAAAACCATGTACCATTCCACACTTGCAAAAACTATACACCACCATCAGCCAAAAAACAGCAATGCTTCCAAAAAATTCTTGTAACATGTACTAAAACATTAGCTGAACAAAAAAGAGCAATGCTTTCAAAAAAACAAAACAACATGCTCAATCGCCTATTCAAATAGGTTGAAACTCGTATCCTGCAGCAAATCAAATTAGTAAGTTAGCAAAACAAAAAAACCGTTATAAGTTAGTAAAGAATAAAATTAAAATAGAAAAGAAAAATGAAAAAGGAGAATGACAATGACATAACAATGTAAGTTGACAATAGCAGGGAGCTTCAAGTGTGTTTACCTTAATAAAAGCAGTTTCCTGCGTTCCAATTTTGAGATCATATTGAGTATCAGTTATTGAAGCCAATGGAGCTTCATTTGTGTTAAATTCCCTTTCTTGGATTCCTTGGCAAACCTTCAATTTAAAAAGATACCAAATGTGTTACAATATGCTTGAAATGTTTGTGTTGATTGTCATTTAGTGAATGTTGTGATTCCAATCTTGTTCCAATATGTTGATTGGGTAACTGTATTTTTTTTTTTTTTTTCATCTAGATGAAAATGAAGTTGTCTGTGATTTAGAGTTAGTAGACAAGGATGACAATGATGTGCAATGTAATAAGAAAGAAGCAGAACCGGAGGTAGGAATGAAGTTTAGTTCTGAAAAAGAACTAATACTATATTATAGGCGGTATGCTCAGCAATCGGGGTTTGGGGTGACATCTAAAGGAGGTAAAAATAATCCAGACGAGAGTCATAAGTACGTCACCCTTACATGTGCTCGTTATGGCAAGAAGCCAACTGATGCAATTAATATTCACAAGCCTAATCCGACAACGAAAACTGGGTGTAAGGCCAAGATCAATGCATTGTTCAAGGATGGAGCATGGTGTTTGACTACTGTTAATGTGAACCATAATCATGCTTTAAGCCCTAGTAAAACAAGATTTTTTCGATGCTATAGGAGGATAGATGATAATGTGAAAAGAAGGCTCGAATTAAATGATATAGTTGTGATAGGTGTGAGTAAGAACTTTAACTCTCTTGTTGTTGAAGGTGGAGGGTATGAAAATCTGTCATTCATAGAGAGAGATTGTCGAAATTTTATTAATAAGGCAAGACATCTTTGGCTTGGCAAAGGAGGTGCTGGAGTACTTTATGACTACTTTACTAGAATGCGAGAAATGAATGATGGCTTCTACGCTGTGATGGATTTGGACAACGACTCTAGGCTAAGGAATGTGTTCTGGGCTGATGCACGAAGCAGGGCTGCATATAAGTATTTTTGGGATGTGGTTACATTTGACACGACGTATTTGACCAATATATACAAAATGCCATTTGCTTCTTTCGTGGAAGTGAATCATCATGGTCAGTCAATACTTTTCGGGCCCGGATTACTATCAGGTGAGGATACGGCCACATTTGTTTGGTTGTTTGAAACACGGTTGAAATGCATGAACGGCCAAGCTCCACTTGCAATAATAACATATCAGGATAAGGCTATGAAAAGTGCAATTGCAAAAGTTTTTCCTAGAGCCCGACATAGATTTTGTTTATGGCACATTATGAAAAAATTCCCAGAGAAGCTAGGATCACATGCTCAATACAAGTGTGGCTTGAAGAGTGCCATACAAAGTGCAATCTACGACTGTCAAACTTGTGTTGAATTTGATAACAGTTGGCAAGGTGTACTGGAAAGGTATAATCTTCAGGATAATGCATGGTTGTGTTGGTTATATTGTGAGCGGGCTCATTGGATACCAGCGTATTTAAAAGATACATTTTGGGTTGGAATGCAAACTACACAAAGAAGTGAAAGTTCATGCATTTTTTGATAATTATGTGCACTCCAGAAGCATGCTGAAGGAATTTGTTGACCAATTTGACAATGCTTTGAGGAGAAAGGCTAAGAATGAGAAAGTAGCTGATTTCAATTCTTTTAATGCCATCCTTCCCTGTATATCTCATTTTTCTATTGAGAAGAAATTTCAAGAACTTTATACCAATGCAAAGTTCAAAGAAGTTTGTTAGGAGTTTAGTTGCTTGATGTATTGCAATTGCTCTCTTATTAAAAGTGAAGGTGCAATTTCTACCTACGAAGTATCTGATGAGGTAACAATTGATGATTACACAAAAGAACGAAATTTTTGTGTTTACTTCAATGGAGATGAATGTGAAGTTAAATGCACTTGTGGGTTGTTTGAATGTAGAGGAATCTTGTGTAGGCATGCCCTTGCTATACTGACATTAAAGAAAGTTAAATCTTTGCCCACAAAATATTTTCTTGACCGATGGAGAAAGGATTTGAAGCGCGCATATACTCTTGTTGAGAGTAGTTATAATGTCTTTAGTTGCAACCCTGATGCCCGAAGATATGATTGCTTGTTGAAAAAATATAGTGAATTAGCAACGCTTACATCAACCAATGAGGACCATTACATGGATGTGATGCGTTGTATAGACATGTTGCTAGCGAAATACAAGTGTTCAATGTATGAACCCAGTCTACCCTCCCATGATATTCCATGCGCATATTCCAAAAGTAATGAAGCCATTGATGGTGTAGTAGTGAAAAGTACCAAAGTTCTTAGTCCTATAGCGGTTAAATGTAAAGGCAAGGCACCATTCAAAAGAATGGTGTCTACGGTTGAAAAAGTCATGACACAAACAAAAAAGAAACATCAAAGTCACAACAATGCCAACCAGAAGGGGAGAAAAAATCAGGTTGCTTATTTTTCTTCCTTTTATGAGCGTTTCACTTATTCCTACTAAATGCGTGATCACATAGATTGTATACTTATAGACAGTAATTTGTTATTTTAAGGAAGGCAAATGAATCAGTAATTGAGGGCCGCAATATGGGGGAATGATGATTGCTCCACCTCCGATACCTAAATTAGATTATAGAGATAGGCGCCTTACAGTGCTGTGAGGGGCGTGATTGGGAGAAGGGGATAGCCTCTCGGTTTCCTTCTAGAAGTGGCACGTGTTTTCCTTGATCTCCAATGTTATTCTTTTTTTCTTCTTGGGGTGAGATATTTCGTTAGGTTACTATCTTGAGGAGGATCTCATGGCGCGTTGCCTTTTATGAGAAACTAGTACTGCACTTCATTAGTCTCCATTTTTCTTGTTTACTTGCTACTTTGTCATCTCCTGGTTTTTGTATATGCTTGTGTCTTTAGTTTTCTTAGGTTTCAACACTTTTCATGCGACTGATGTCCGGAAGCGTTAAATTATAAATTTCTTCTTCAAGAGTTCCTTCTAAGAAATCTGTTTGAGTGATGCCATTGCTTGTATTCTGATTGTAGCATACCTAATCTCAAATGCAGCCTTCTGGTGACCAATTTCCTAGTACATAGGTTGGTTGCTCATGTCTTGTATTTTTTTTTTTTTTGCTTGAGAATGTTTCTTTTTCTCCAAACAATTTGAACTTGACATTGCCTGTATTCTGATTGTAGCATACCTAATCTCAAATGCAACCTTCTGGTGACCAATTTCCTGGTACATAGGTTGGTTGCTCATGTCTTGTATTTTTTTTTTGCTTGAGAACGTTTCTTTTTCTCCAAACAATTTGAACTTGACATTCCAAATTAAGTTCTCGTTATATTGAAAGTCAAGGTCGTCATCATGGGATCACATTACATTACAGTGAAACATCATTATCATTTTAACATATTTAATGCTATCATAGACTTTCAATTGATTACAGGAGGTGTGTGCGTAGCAAAGGGTGAAATAACACATCTCTAATCCCCTCATCAAAGCGCATAACCTACGTGTTTTATTATGTCCTCTCTGGATTTTTAACAATTGCTGGCAAACATTCCTGCGGATTACTATAGAAATAATCTTCTTGCATGGGTCTCGCAGGAACCTCTGTCCTTCGAGTAGGGCTGCCCATGCGATCAGCATGGCTTGTCTGCACTTCTTGGGAGAATTCATCCCAGCTAATGAGTGACCCATTTCTGTAATGATCTATCAGATACACTAGAAGCCATCTGTCTAAATTGATTGTCATCTTGAACCCCAAATATCTAGAAAACAGTTAAACCACATAAATTTTGTGTAAGAATTGCAATAAACGATGAATTCTAAGATTAATTTAACGATTGGTAGATTATATTGAATACCGTCGATGGCCTTCAACAACCCTTGCCATGTTTCCTCCATATGTTGGCACAAAAATGTCACTTTGTAATGATACAATGTAATCCAGCGCGGCCATCATGTTTGAATGTTTCAGGAAGGGCTTAAGGTCTGAGGTTGTCAGCAATGTTTCCTTTCTAATCTGTTCCACAAAAACAAAAACAAGAGATAATTAAGGAAAGGCTACCATGTGAGTGATTACATGCAATCGATAAACTAACCAGATTTGGAAAAGCTGCTCTGAGGGGGGCCATTCTCCTTTCCCCACCATATATATTTCCAGCAGCAATATAAATTTGGATACTGGGATCAATATCCAATGCCCTCAATGCAAGTGCAGTTTCCTCGGGAGTTAAAGGGCAACGGCCGTCTTTTCTTTTCTTTATAGAATTTATTGCTTTTCGTCCCCACCATGGGGTGTCATATCTGATAATTACATGTACACAATTTTATGCATTGGACATTAACAAAAAAATGCTGTTAATTAAAAGGTTTGGGAAATCAAGGTTTATCTAGAAACGAAGATAACTGATCACCTCAGTTTTGTGAGTTGATCAACTTCTGTCTCATTGCAACCTTCATTACAACTAGTGAATGCTAACATATCCATTTCATATCTGAGACGAAGAGCCAAGTAAGGACCGTTTTGCCTCAGAATCCTGACAATCTTCTTCCCTATTTCCTCTATTGAGGTGGTGAATCTCAGAGCTTCATAGTTTGCTCGGCACCGCAGCTTTTGAAGCTCTTCAGGAATCCCATTATTTGCAAGCCTATAATCAGTCTTAGTGAAATGCAACACTTGGTGCTCTTTTATCCGGGGAAGAATCTACATGCAAACAAACACATGAACAAGAAAACAAATTATACTCACAATTAAATTAACCAAGCATGATTTGATCAAATTGGGGGAAACAACGTGCCTTGTAGTAATAATAGCCCATGTTGGACCATCTGCTGGATTCCATGGAATAGATGGTAGCGTTCTTCATTCTTCTCTTCTGCTCCTCAGGCAACCGTCTCAATATCTGGACCTCATTTCTCAAAGATGTAATGAAATAATTCACGTCAAATATATCTTGGAATTCACTGCTCAGAGTAAAGCAATTCGTTAAGAATTTCTCAATAAGATTCAATAAGAGAAAATGGAAGCAGATCGATCAAAGCTATCACCTTCTGTCATGCCAAATGGAGGTATTGTCCAATTCGGGAACAACAAGCGTGACATTCAAATATCTTGCAATGGCAACCATGTCACAAATCTGTATAACATAAGCAACTCAACAGTAATCAGAAGACACTAATACTGTTAGAATATATAATATATTCTGAATATATTTTGATACTCACCATAATTGTTGATTTGATATATTTTTCCTGTATATATTTATTGATATTATTTTGCAATATTGTACATTAATTCTGTGATTGTATTTCCTAGTTTATCTGGCCTTATTCAACTATAAATAGGCATCTTTGTATACAGTTCAATTCACACAAAAATATAGTATTCAGTTTCATCCCTATATTCTTTGGTTTATTTTAACATGGTATCAAAGCCAAGTTTTGGCCTTGTCTAGAGAAATAGGAAGTCAGTACGTTCTCCACGCAATTCAAAGGCTTTTTCGATCTTGTTTTGGTATAACTATTATACCAACAGGCTCAAAAAGGTCTGATCTATCCTGTGGAGTTCTCAGATAGTAGTTCTGAAGTTCAACGCGCTCTCACGTGCCGTCAGAAGTGTCTGTGTCACTGTTCACGCGCCACCGCCGGCCACCACGCGCCACCCTCTAGTCAGTCATTTTCAAAAAAATATTGCCAAGATCTAGATCGGAGTCTGCCAATCTACTGCCCTGTAGAAAGTACGCGCCACCAGGAGTGCACACGCACCGCCACAACTTTTTGTGGAATTTTGCACCGCCGCACGCGCCATTTTCGGTCACCACGTGCCGCCCCTATAAGCCGTTTTTAGAAACGAATCTCAGATTCGTGATCGGAGGCTGTCAATCTATTGAACTAGTTGAAGCACGCGCACCGAGGAGCCACCACGCGCCGCCACCCTTGTAAGTTGTCTTTTGAGCTCACCTGCTTACACTACAATCGGCCAAACTAGATTATTTCTGGTTTTTTGAGCTCACAGACTTGTAATACACTCAGCCACATCAGATCTCAGCCCTTTTAACCAAAGACCATATTCCTTATTATACACTAAGCCACACCAGATCCTAACCCTTAAAAACAAGCTCATATCCCCTATGATACACTCGGCCACACCAGATTCGATCCTCTCACTATGCTTGATAAGCCGAATGTTGCACATTCTAGCCCCTTAATTTACATATATTAATTCCTTAGCATTGTTATTTGTTTGATTTTGTTTTGTTTTTGTGTTTCAGGACTTACTTGACAAACCATTGGGCGTAAAAGAACAAAAAGTTGAGCATTCTGGATCTTGGATCGAGCGCACACGGGCGTACAGTGCACGGCAAGACTCATTTTTCCAGCTTGGGCTTGGTTTTCAGTCTCCCAATTGGACTGGGAGACTGACTTTCGATTTTCTAAGGATTTTTAGGGTTTTAGGGTTTTCCAAATCCTTATAAATATGGCTCTAAACATTGTAAACAGACACACCGCTTCCTAGAGCTAGAAATCAGAAAATTGTCTTTGGAGCTTAGAAGATCATGAGCGGCTAAACCCCTTCGTGGGGTGTTGATGTAACCCTATCCAAGCACAATGGTTTGATTGTATTTAATTTCTAGATTTTCAATTTATGCATGTTGATTGTATAACTATGAGGATTGCTACAATTGATTTCTGTTCTTAATTATTAAATGCAATTGTTCTTAAATTCCAATATCAATATTTGTGAAATTCTTCTCTTGTCTTAGAAAGTATTTTACCTTTGTTGATTTCAAATCATTCTTGTTTTCTGTGATTATGAGGATGATGGTTATACAATGGGTTTAATTGACATATGATCAATAGGATTTGATAGGCCATGCTTAGAGAAGACGGATTGTACTACACCCTAGTTTAGTGTAATTTAGGTAGACAGTCCGTGCAAACCGAAGATGGGTTACACTTATTCATTGATTATATGTATCTTGTTAAATAATTTGATAATTTATACTTAGGGAAGACGGGTTGTACCGCATCTTAGTGGTTAGGTGGACAATCCGTGCCAACCAAAGATAGATTATGCTTATTCTTTGATAAAGTAATTTCTTGTTTATTTATAACATACATAGAATGAATTTCTGGGATTGGTAATGATTAGCCATTGTTGTGCAGATAGAGGTGAAGTCAATACCCTGCTCTCTCTCTCTCTCTCATATATTTACTTCCTTTATTTCTGTTTATTTTATGCACTTTAAATTCACACAAACAAATCACTCTCTTTTAATTAAGTTAACTTTGATCTTTTAATTTTGATAATTAAACCCCTGCAGTCCTTGAGGTTCGACACCCTCTCTATAGCCGTATCCTACAAAGATTCGTCCTATTGTGAGTGGTTATTTTTATAATTGATATTTTTGGTCACAAAAATACCACATCAATTTTTGGCGCCGTTGTCGGGGACTGCTTAACAGTTTTATTGTCAAATTTTAAGGATTAATTTTAGCTTAATAATCTAATTTCCTGTTTTTCGTTGCTAACTTTAATTTTGTTTTTGTGTTTTTTTTTTTTATTTTTTTTTTTTAGAATTCTCAAACAGGTCCGTAGCTGCCCATCTCTGTGACTGCGATCGAGCGCACGTACGCACTCCACCTTCTGAGCTCGATCCTTCCATGCCTACGCTCGCACCCATCGACGGCAGTACGCTCGAGCGTACCCTGCCGTGCGATCGAGCGCATTAGCAGCAGTCGGCATCCAAATTTCCAGCGCACCTAAGGGCCGTTTGTGAGTTTTTATTTTTATTAATTGTTATTTTTCTGTTGTTATTTTATGTTAATTCTATTAGTTAGTTCATGTGGGGAGGCATTCCAACACCCCATGGACCATGTTCATATTGCTATAGTCCTTATCATCATGTTAGAGATTGTTCTACAGCAGGACAATTTTCTAATTATTCTTATGAGCATATGAACAGACCGTTCTCTAGACCGGGGAATGACCTTTATTCTGATCCCTATAACCCGGCATGGAGCAACCAGTCCAATCTCTCGTGGCAAGCTTAAGCTCCTGGGAATTATGCTCCACAACATCATGAACTGTACCATCAGGCCTATCCGCAGTTCAATGATCAATCATATTCCCCTCAATATCAAGCAACTCTACTGTAGCAATACCAGGCCGCACCACCTCCCTCAGATTCTAATTTTGAGGATCGGATGCTAAAAATGATTAGTGAGCTGGCGGGCGAGATAAAGCAGACGGTCAAATCTCGAGAGGAAATACTAAACTCACATTCCCAATCCATTGCCAAGCTAGAAGCTCAAGTAGGACAACTTGCCAATGCCCTCAACAGGAGGGATGAAGGAAAGCTTCCAAGTCATCCAGTGGCCAATCCTGATGGACACTACATGGAGGAAGAAAGTACTTCTTGTCATAAGCAAGCTATCACCACACTGAGGAGTGGAGAGGTGGTTGAAAACCTCGTGGAAGAAAGGAAGGAGGAGCAAATTGAGGTCCCACAGGATCTACATCGGGAAAAAAGCAAGGAAGCAAGCACTAAGGTTTCTTCACCATCACCTCCTATTCCCGAGATGCCATATGAGCCCCAAGCCCCTATTCCAGGTAATCTGAAATCTTCATTTTTAGGGCTAGATGACACTATCCCAGTCATTATTTCTTATGACTTACCAAGAGGCCAGGAGGGTAGTCTGTTAGGGCTGTTAGACGAAAAAAAAAAAGAGACCATCGAGAAGGATCTACCTCGATATCATGGCATTTGGAATTACCCATTTGTGGGTAAAATTTATTCTCTTTGGTCTAAGAGAAGAAAATATTGGTGCTTCAAATTTAAACTTAAGGGTCAGAGAACACTGCACGCATCAAGGATGTGGATTCTGTTGACTTGGCAGATTCCATATATTTTGACTAGATGAGTTAGTTTCATAGGATCGAGCGCAAGCCCTGTGCGCTCGACTCCTCATTCCACCAGGGTACATGATCTCCATCCAGGTTTACTTTATCCATTGTTGTTTCATTCCTTAATTATATTTTTGCAACAATGTGTGCACTTGATTGGTATTTGGTTGGAGTATCACTTTGTTTTTCAGGACATGTGTTTTTGCATTCAAGTTTGGGGGTATGATATGCCCACATCTGCCCATTCAGGTATTTCTGTACTCTTGATCTTATTCTTTAGTTCTATACATACATTGGGGACAACGTATGATTCAAGTTGGGGGGTATGGAAAAACAAAACACAGTCCATTATTATTGTTATGTCATTCTTAAGCATATGGTTGAGCTTTGATTTTGGTTTGAAATTCATTGTTAGGCTTAAAGCTGTGAACACATGATCATATGACTTAGGGATTTTGAGTCTTGTTACTTACTTTTGGCAACATCAGATGCTTCTTGTTTTAATTTAAATATATCTTGAGCACACTAGCACATGTCTGTGAGGTATGAATTTTGAGACCAATTATGTTTGTTTTCAATATCTTGAATTCTGTTGGGTGACATATTGGGTGAATAACTTTGGCATGCTATAAAAAATAAAAAATAAAAAAATCAAGTTTGAATTTTTCGCTGAGTAACCGAACCTTTTGCCTTATTAAGTAGTGAGTGTTCGCGTCAAAAAGTGAAATTTTTGGGTTGATTAATAAAATGACTAGCTTAGCTTCGTAGCCTTTTTTACTCGAGTTAGTAAGTCCTTAGGGGTGTCTTTACACCTAGTGCCCTAAAGCCATTTGGTTTGGGAGTCATTGGCCTAACACTCGATACATGGGTCAACTAGAAAGCTTAAGGGAGCTAAGCATTGCAAAGCCTACAAAAAAAAAAAAAAAAAAAATTGTATGCCTTGGTTGTTTCATTTGATATGAAGTCCAATGAATTCTGAGATGGTGATTCATTCATATTGGAATTATTTTGAAGCCTCATGACTATGTGTTGGTTCACTTTGCACTAATTGAAATTTGTGTATCTCAATCTGCCATTGGTAAGTGATTTGACTTGTTATTCCTTGGAATTTTGAAGATGGAATTTATAATTTTAAACTTGCTAATAAATGAAAACCATTATTTTTGTGATGCTTTATCCTTTTGAATGACATAATGATGACAATGTTTATGGGTATCATTCCTAGAAAACCCTCACGAGACTTCACTCGTCCTCTAGGGAATGCCTAGGGGTTTAAAAGGCATGTTGCATACGCTAAATGCAATCGTACATCCCACGAAAGATGGACTTATCTTTTTGTTTTTCAGTTTATTTTTTGTTTTGTATTGCTAAGGGACTAGCAATATGTAAGTTGGGGGGTGTGATAAGCACCGAATGTTGCACATTCTAGCCCCTTAATTTACATATGTTAATTCTTTAGTATTATTATTTGTTTGATTTTGTTTTGTTTTTGTGTTTCAGGACTTACTTGACAAACCATTGGAAATTGGGCGTAAAAGAACAAAAAGTTGAGCATTCTAGATCTAGGATTGAACGCAGCACTCCTGGGATCGAATGCACCTACGCTCGAGCGTCTGCGGCCAAGGATCGAGCGCATGCCTGCGCTCGCGCGCACACCAGCTAGGCTCGAGCGCACCAAATCTTGGATCGAGCGCACACGGGCGTACAGTGTACGGCAAGACTCCTTTTCCAACTTGGGCTTGGTTTTCTGTCTCCCAATTGGACTGGGAGACTGACTTTTGATTTTCTAAGGATTTCTAGAGTTTTAGGGTTTTCCAAATCTCTATAAATAGGGCTCTAAACATTGTAAACAGACACACCACTTCCTAGAGCTAGAAATCAGAAAATTGTCTTTGGAGCTTAGAAGATCATGAGCGGCTAAACCCCTTCGTGGGGTGTTGATGTAACCCTACCCAAGCACAATGGTTTGATTGTATTTAATTTCTACATTTTCAATTTATGCATGTTGATTGTATAGCTATGAGGATTGCTACAATTGATTTCTGTTCTTAATTATTAAATGCAATTTTTCTTAAATTCCAATATCAATATTTGTGAAATTCTTCTCTTGTCTTAGAAAGTATTTTACTTTTGTTGATCTCAAATCATTCTTGTTTTCTGTGATTATGAGGATGATGGTTATACAATGGGTTTAATTGACATATGATCAATAGGATTTGATAGGCCATGCTTAGGGAAGACGGATTGTACTACACCCTAGTTTAGTGTAATTTAGGTAGACAGTCCGTGCAAACCGAAGATGGGTTACACTTATTCATTGATTGTATGTATCTTGTTAAAGAATTTGATAATTTATACTTAGGGAAGACGGGTTGTACCGCATCTTAGTGGTTAGGTGGACGATCTGTGCCAACCAAAGATAGATTATGCTTATTCTTTAATAAAGTAATTTATTGTTTATTTATAACATATATAGAATGAATTTTTGGGATTAGTAATGATTAGCCATTGTTGTGCAGATAGAGGTGAAGTCAATACCCTACTCTCTCTCATATATTTACTTCATTTATTTCCGTTTATTTTATGCACTTTAAATTCACACAAACAAATCACTCTCTTTGAATTAAGTTAACTTTGATCTTTTAATTTTGATAATTAAACCCCTGCAGTCCTTGAGGTTCGACACCCTCTCTATAGCCGTATCCTACAAAGATTCGTCCTATTGCGAGTGGTTATTTTTATAATTGATATTTTTGGTCACAAAAATACCACATCAAGGCTCACAGAACCTATCCTACACTCAACCACACCGAATTATATTCCCAAAAAAAAACAAAAACAAAAACAAAAAACAAAACAGAAGGTCGTACCTACTACCACTCTCCCAAACACCAAAGATATTACCCAACCTATCCCTATTATTCTCGATGGCTCCAATTACCCGGCTTGGTCTCAAAATATGAGTAGGTGGCTTAAAGGACATTGTCTTTGGGAGTATGTTTCTGGTGAAGAACCTAAACCTCTTGCTGGAAAAGAGGAACCCGCTGCGGCTTTCTCTACTCGCCTCCGCACATGGAAAAGTATCCATTACAGCATTATCTCTTGGTTCTCCAACACTTGTGTCGTCTCCATCAGCATGACATTTGGCAATCTTGACAATGCCAAAGATGTCTGGGACATGTTAGCTCAGCGCTACAGCACTACCGATCTTGCTCAGCGGTTTCATATTGTGACCAAGCTTCATCACATGCGTCAAGAATCAGGTCAGAGTATTACTGATTTTTATTCACAACTGACTTGTCTTTGGAATCAATTAGCACTATGTGAGCCTAAGTGGAGGGATAAGGTTGATGCCTCTGAGTACTTTGCTTTTCGCGATAGCATGCGCCTAGCCGAGTTTCTTGCAGCAATTCAAGATGAGTTTGAGCATACTCGAGCTTCTCTTCTTTACCGCTTACCACTGCCATCCTTGGAAAGTGGTCTTAGTGTACTCATTTCAGAAGAGACCCGATTCTCCACTATGAAGTTACACACCTCTGAGATGGTCATGGCCATTGCATCCCGTAATACGCGTGCCCTTAATTCTATTCCTGTCCGGTCTTCCTCATCCAATCGAAATATCCAGTGCCACTATTATCAGAAATTTGGCCACAGGTATAGTGAACGCAGAAAAAGGCTTTCTCGTGGGAATCATCGAGCTCCTAGTCATAAGGCTGCTGCGGTCAGTCATACTGATACATCATATATGTCTTACACCGATATTGCACCCTAACCCAGTACCCTTTCTCATGCAGAAATCGAACCTCTCATTCATCAGGTTTTATCTAAGTCCAATCTTAATATCGCCATGTCCACCACTCCAGGTAATTTCTCTTGGTATATTGATTCTGCTTGTTGTAATCACATGACACCGAATTCTTCCATATTTTCTGCAAAATCTGTGTTACCTAGGCCTACCACCATTTACATTGCTAATGGTTCCCATCTTGATGATAGTCACGTCGGGTCTGTTTCTACTCATCAACTATCTATATCTGATACATACTTGGTGCCTAATCTCTCGTTAAATCTTTTATCTGTTGGTCAACTTTGTGAACTTGGCTTAGAACTGCAATTTTCTAACCGAGGTTATGATGTGCAGGATCCACAAACAGGACAGCTAATTGGGACCGCATGTAAGATTGGACGTCTGTTTGAGCTTTCATCACTCCATCTTCCTCCTGCTATGTATGCTGCTACTCCATCTCGGTCTCCCTCTACCACCCTCAGTTTATGGCACTCTCATTTAGGATATGCATCTATTTCTCGTATTCGTTCTTTAGCTACAAGTGGTCAGTTAGGGTCTGTTGAGTCTGAGGCATTTGATTGTGTTGCATGTCAACTTGAAAAACAGAGTGCATTACCTTTTAATAATAGTGCATCTGTTTCTTCTGCTCCTTTTGATTTGGTGCATTCTGATGTATGGGGCCCTGCGCCAATTCCCACCATGGGTGGATCCCGCTATTTTGTAATTTTTGTGGATGATTATTCTCGATACACATGGCTTTATCTTTTACAAAATCGGTCTGAACTTCCAAAAATTTACTCTGAATTTCAACGGATGGTTCAAACCCAATTTTGTCGAAACATAAAAAATTTTTGTTCTAATAATGCCATGGAATATCGTGAATCTACCTTCCTTACTACCCTCAAACAAAACGGCACTCTTCCCCATTGCTCATTCCCAAATACTTCTCAACAAAATGATCGTGCTGAACGTAAACACAGGCACATCTTAGACACTGTTAGGGCTTTGCTCCTATCTGCTTCTATCCCTGAACACTTTTGGGGAGAATCCGCTCTTACTGTTGTTTATACCATTAATAGGGTCCCATCTCCCACTACCTTAAATAGGTCCCTCTATGAACTCTTGTATGGTTCTCTTCCTGATTACCAATCTCTCCGCATCTTTGGTTGTATCTGTTTCATGCTTCTTCCACCCCATGAACGAACAAAATTAGAACCTCGTTCTCGCCTATGTTGTTTTCTTGGGTATGACATTGAGCACAAAGGATATCGTTGTTATGATCCTATTTCCAAACGGCTCCACATCTCGCGGCATGTCACTTTTTGGGAACATTGGTTCTTTAGTGATATGGAGTCTTTTCCTACTAGTCCCTCTAGTTCTTCTCCTATCTTCACTAATGTCTCGTTTGATTTGCCTATCCAGACGCCATTCCGACGGTCGACCCCAATGACTCTGCCCTGCCTGTTGATCCATCTACTCTTGAGCCAACTCCCTCTATCCCTCGTTGTTCTACTTGGGTAACATCTCTTCCTTCCCATCTTCATGATTATCACTGTTATTCTGCTTTTGCTACTCTACATGAACCTCACTCTTTCCGTAAGGCTCATACTAACCCTCTTTGGCAGAATGCTATGTCTGAAGAATTTAATGTCTTTTCCAAAACCCATACTTGGGACTTAGTTGATTTACCTCCAAGCAAAACTGCAGTAGGGTGCAAGTAGGTATACAAGATTAAGACAAAATCTAATGGGTCTATTGAGCGATACAAGGCACGTCTTGTGGCAAAAGGGTTCAATCAGGAGTATGGTATTGATTATGAGAAGACTTTTGCGCCGGTGGCTCGCCTTACTTCTGTTCGATCCCCCTTGTTGTGGCTTCTGTGCATCGTTGGGATCTTTTTCAAATGGATGTGAAAAATGCATTTCTCAATGGTGATCTTAGTGAAGAAGTTTATATGCAACCTCCTCCTGGGTATGATCATCCGCCACACAAGGTTTGCCGACTTCGCCGGGCATTGTATGGTCTAAAACAGGCTCCACGAGCTTGGTTTGCCAAATTCAGTTCCATTATTGCTCAAATTGGGTTTGTTTCTAGCCCCTATGACTCTGCTCTTTTTATCCAGCGATCTGATGCTGGTCTCATTCTACTCTTACTATATGTTGATGATATGATTATTGCTGGAGATGATACTGTCGATATTCGTAACCTTCAACAGTTTTTGAGTCAACAATTTGAGATGAAGGATTTAGGTTTTCTCAACTACTTTCTTGGATTGGAAGTGTCTTCTGATCCAAATGGTTACTATCTCTCTCAAGCCAAATATACTTCAGATCTCCTCTCACAAGCTGGCCTTACCAATTGCAAAAATTTTGATAGCCCTCTAGAGACAAATGTCAAACTTCGTGCCACTGATGGTGAGCTACTTTCTGATGCCACTCTTTATCGATAGTTAGTTAGAAGTCTCATCTATCTTACTGTGACATGACCAGATCTTGCTTATGCAGTCCATCTTGTTAGTCAGTTTATGACCGCACCACGCTCAGTTCATTATGCAGCTGTTCTTCGCATCCTTCGCTACGAGAAGGGCACTTCGTTTCATGGTTTGCATTTCTCTTTTCACTCATCATTAGACTTACATGTATATTCAGATGTTGATTGGGTAGATGATCCCACTGATAGTTGTTCCACCATGGGTTATTGTTTCTTACTTGGTGATTCTCCCATCTCTTGGCATAGCAAGAAACAATCTGTTGTTGCCCGCTCTAGCACTGAAGCTAAGTATCGTGCTCTTGCTGACATCACTTCTGAGCTCCTCTGGCTCCGTTGTCTCCTACATGATATGGGTGTTTCTCAGACCTCCAGTTCTCCTATCTTTTGTGACAATCTAAGTGCGATTCAAATTACGCATAATGATGTATTTCATGAACATACTAAACACATTGAAATCGACTGTCATTTTGTGCGCCATCATCTTATATATTCTGAATATATTCTAACAAATACTAATAGTGGCTACGTTTAAGGAAATTAACTAGCATATTACTTACACCAGCTCGCATTTGATTCAATCCACCATTTGCCGCAACCATCAGATATCCATTGTTTTCATATACTCCTGAGACAAAATTATTTCACATTCATATACTCCTGAGACAAAATTATTTCACATTTATTGATCATCCACAAATGTCTTAAACCATAAGAGGTATTGAACACAATGATATGTGCCAATAAAACAAGCATAACACTCACTTGGAGGTGGAATGTCAATGTGATGAGAAGACCAGAACATCAACAACCTCGGTGTCATCTTCTCGCTCAGGGGTCTCAGTTGCAGTGCGCAGGCGCACAACATCAATAGCGCCGTGGCTCCAACCACGCATAAGTTAAATTTGTCTGAGCTCGACCCAACTACAACCCAACTCTTCAACTTTTCAGCTTTGATCCCTCCCATATTAATCAACGTGCTCGATCAACTACTTTTCAGCTTTGAGATCCCTCCAATATATAACCAAACTAAATTTTTTAGTTGATCAAAATCAAAACCAATTAACCTTAATTAGTGTCATCCACGCATGTCTCCTGTACAGCTTAAAACTGTACATGAAAAAAACACAATACTGTTTTAAAAATATGGTAATAGCTAGGTTCCATTAATATATTAATAGATTACTACATATATATAGAAAAATATTGTGACATATTACATATAGTAGAGTGAAACCTTACATGAATAGAGAAGCAAGATTTGAGCTTGATTTTCCCGAGCACCAATCAAAACAAACACCGTTTGTTGTTGAATTACGAGGTATTACGCCGAACGTGGTGTTCCAACCAGATTCCGGTTATAAAAGCCGGACAACTGGTTTTAGGAGTCGCCGGCCGGCATATAAGCCATACAAGATTTTTAAAGAAATATAGAAATATCCTATGCGGTTTAGGAGAAAAACACAACAGGCCAGAAGTGTCATCAATTAGACGCACATGCAGCCATTTGTCAACCACGTAAACAGAAATCCTATGCGCGCGGTTTAGGAGAAAAACACAACAGGCCAGAAGTGTCATCAATTAGACGCACATGCAGCCATTTGTCAACCACGTAAACAGAAATAATAATAATAAAAAATAAAAAATAAAAAATAAATTTGTGTGAGCTATAGAATCATCTAGGCATGAAGGTGTATTATAAATAGAAATATCCAATGCGGTTTAGGAGAAAAACACAACAGGCCAGAAGTGTCATCAATTAGACGCACATGTAGCCATTTGTCAACCACGTAAACAGAAATAATAATAATAATAATAATAATAATAATAAAATAATAATAATAATTGTGTGAGCTATAGAATCATCTAGGCATGAAGGTGTATTATAAATACTAGCACATAATTCTTCATTATAATTTAATTTTAAAACTTAAACACTTTCCATCTTACTTTTCATTATAAGTTAAAATAGGTGTGTGAAAATACATACTAAATGTTATACACCAGTAAATTACTGAACATGTATTTTTTTATTTTTTTAAATGGATCAAACATCTACTTAATGAAAAGTATAAAAGAAAAAAAAAATAGCAAGAAGGACACTTGAATTCTGATGATCAAAATATTAATAGAAAATTAGTAGGAAACTCTGATATTGTTGATGTGATACTTATTATATTGTAATACAAATAAAACTCATAAAGTTCTAATCATTTTAAAAAAAGAAAGTACAGAGTAAAATAAACAAAATCTTCTCTCTTCTTTTTAATACAAAATAAAAGACACATTTCACTCAATATAATTAAGCTTATTCTTGATAATTGTTTTTATATTTAATTATTTATGAATTTATATAGTTTTTGTTTCATATTTTAAATGTATAAATATATAATTGTAGTTATCTGAGATTATAGATAAAAACAACCATTCTATTGAGCTCAAATCAAATTCTAAATGACCTCGTGTAGAAGTAGATTTAGCAAATTTGCCCGAAAGTCTTGTTTAAGAAAGAAAAAAAGTGCGATTATAATCCTAGTGATAGAGACCAAATCCGAAGAGCATATCTACAAATAAGAGTGCTTGTCATTTTTTATATTTAATTATTTTTTTTTTATTCATAAAAAAATGCCCTCCATGAGTGAAAATCTTGGATCCGCCACTACGCCCAGGTAGGATAATCAAAATTGGTCTCTTCGGCCTAGCAAAAAAAAAAAAAAAAAAGTCAACATATTTTGATTTGTACCATATAAGATATTAGTCAAAGTTAAACTGAGGTTTAACCTCTTAGAATTAAAAAATAATAATAATAAGGAAAAATTACAGTTTACCCCCTTAAAGTTGACAGCGTTTTTCAATTTGAACATCAAAGTTTTAATTTTTGCAATCTACCCCCCACAAAGTTTCAATTTTTTTCAATTCGACCAATATTATCTCAAAATTCCCATATTGCCCATGATTTTTTTTTTTTTTTTTTTTTTTTTACGAAAAAAATAAATAAAAATTTGGGGGTGCAAAAATGGCCAGATGGCCAAAGGGGTGGCTATGACCACCCTGAATTTTTTTTAAAATTTTTTTATAAAAAAATAAATAATAAAAATGAGGGGCAATATGGGAAGTTTTGGATACAATTGGTTAAATTGCAAAAATTTGGAACTTTGGGGAGATGGATTGCAAAAATTGAAACTTTGGTGTTTGAATTGAAAAACGCTTTCAACTTTAGGGGGGTAAACTGTAATTTTTCATAATAATAATCACGATGAGGTTAGCGGATTGTTTTGCTGCACACAACCTCTCTCGTCAGATTTCTCAAAGACCCAACAATTGTGCCAAGCCACAAAATGCATAGTCCTCGTGAGTTTGAGGATAGATCGATTGTATCACACCCTTATCTACCAAACCATTGTTTCCCTTCTTTCTTTTTTTTAGGTGTCAAGTTGAGGTGGTAGTATTTTTAAGAGCATTAGTATTAATCTCATCGGGCTTATAATTAATATTTTACGCATTTGTCGTCCAGTTGACAAACAATTAAAAATTCTAGTGTAGTTTAAAGAGTTACAATTGTTGTTAAAACTTGGAAAACTTTACTTTAGACCTCTGAACTATCGCTTGTTTTGAGAAGGCGTTCCTTAAATTTCAAAAACTCTCAATTTCCTCATAAACTTTCAACTTCAATCAATTTACCCAATTCCTTCAAATTTAAAACGTTAAAAGTGATAAAATAATGTTTATACCCATGATTTTTTTATAAAATTCTAAATTTACCTTTAATTTCAAATTAAAATTTAAAAAAAAAAATTGAAAATCAAAGGGTAATTTAGCATTTTTAGGCATTTTCATTAGAGATTTACGGCTAAAACTAATGGAGGGGGTAAATTAATTGAAATTGAAAGTTTATGGATGTAAATTGAGAGTTTTTAAATTTTGAAAAGTTTTCTCAAAACACGTGATAATTCATAGGTATAAAGTGAAGTTTTTCCAAACTTTATTAGTGTAGTTTCCCATGCTGCAGCTAGTGATACTATAATAAACGAAGTCGTTTTTCAAAGGGAGTGGACGACTCGCCGTTTGTATCCAGTTGGAAAAACAGTTCGTTTTACACTCGCGAGGCCTCTCCTCTCCTTAACCCTTCCTTATTCTTTGCTTTGCTCATTTGCTGATTTCGTCGGGTCCTTTTCTCATTCCTCTTCTCCTTCTTCTTTGGACAAAACGGTTGGTATAGTTGATGGTTATTCAAAGGAAAGATAAATTGATAATAAAAAATTAAATTAAATTCTATGCAGCAAATGTTTGCTTCTTGATTATCCAGTAGAGGGACAGATTGTAAATTTTCTCTCGGTCGAGAATTAGTGAAAAAATTAGCACCATTTGAAGTTTGGGGGTGAAAGTTTCAGTTTTTTTAAACAAATAAGATTTAGGTTTGCTTTAAACTATGTATATATATATTTGTTGAGCATCTGGGTAGGTTTGCTTTTGCTCCCACTATGATCTGTTTGTTAATTTTTCTAGCTGAAATATTCTTAGTAGCGGTTATTCTTGTATTTGAGAATTAGTGAACAACTGAGCATCCCCATTTGAAGTTTGAGCGTGAAAGTTTCACTTTTTTAACGAATAAGAATTTGAGTAGGTTTTAAACTATATATGTATGCTCTTGTTGGGCATCTGGGTAGGTTTCCTTTTGCTCCCAATATGATCTGTTTGTTAATTTTTCGAGCTGAGACATCCTTTGGAGTGGTTATTCTTGGATTTTACTTGGTAGCTTAAAAAGTGCCAATTTATGATTGGGTGCTGTTCTTTATTCAATTGGGTTTCTTTTCTCTTTTTTCCCTTAAATTCCCACTGGGAGCTAAAAGCTCTTTTCTTGCATTGCAGTAGGAATGGCATTTGTTTCTGGGTTGCTAGCAAATTGTTCAGGTTTCTTTTCCCCTTTCTCTAAGGCTTTTATCTTGGTTATATTTTTCATTGTATTTGCCATTGCATAATCTTTTTTTTCCCCCTCTGTTGTCTATAGGTTTGATTCATTTCCATCCTAAACTGCCATTCAAGATTGAAAGACATAATTCTACGAGATATGATGATTACAAGGCCTTTCAGCCACCAGCTCGACTGGTAACTTTTTAATTCCTCTGCGGGTGTGTCTGTTTGTAACAGTTTATAATTGTATTTAACAAACTCATCTCTGAATATTTGATGAATTACATAGCAGATTCATAGAGCAAGATTTCAATATTCTTGTCCAGAGCATTTAGGCACCAGATATGTGACATTTGTAGGAAGAAATCATCATCAGTTGAGCTTTCACGATGACTTGCCTGAGGAGCCCTTTTGGCTCAGTCTGATTAAGGAAGCCTCGTGGTATTGTACTTACAGATCTTTCTATGTTCTCTTGCATATATTGAACCATTGTTAAGCCTGTCATGAATCAATACCCGATTTTCTGTTTCATGTGAAAATTGGACATACTTGTTGATATCAATGTGGAACAGATTCAGTTATCTTTGATGAATTAACCGTTGTCTTATATTCTTTTTTAGGGGCTTAAAATCTCTATTTGTATTTCTGGTTGAGCAACCTAGTCAGCTGAAGTACATAGAGTGGCCAGGTTTCCAAAGCACGGTATGTATCCAAAGTTTGTGGTTCACTTGGAAGTTTAGAAGTGTGAGTCTTAACAAACAAGGTGCTTACTGCTTAGTACCTTAAAAATATGATTTTCCCATTTTTGTTGCACTGCAGATCTTTGGGAATGCAATTGTCTTTCAAATTGTCAGTAAATAATCATTTTGCAATGCGTGTCGAGAATTATTTTAGTTTCGAAGTCACTGCCATAAAATGTTGAACAAAGCTGAGTTTCTCACTGGTGTTGTGCAGCTGAAGACTGCAACTCTCACTCTTGTTATCGTAGCAGTGCTCATCGTCGCACTAACCTCTGTTGACTCTGCCCTCTGCTATATGTTGGCTTTGATTCTCAGAAGAACCCCATAATCAAATGATGTTCCTTGAAGAGTTTATTTCTAATGCATGGTCCAGATCAAGCTTGTAGATGCTCGTCTGTTCATGCCCATAGCATTGCAAGGAAGAAAAGAAAAAAAGCATTGTGAGAAAAATCTGTATGCCTTTCGAAACTGGAAAAGCTAGAGCTATCTCTGGAGTTTTGCTATCAAAACAGTATTATAACTATTAAATGAAGATGTAAACTGCAGAAAACAATTCTTAATGTTGCTCCTCATGTTTAATTTTTGGGAAAGATTGTTGGGTGTGCTGATCAAAAATTAGAAGAAAAGATGATATTTACAAGGCAAGTTTCTGTTACCAAGTTCGATGATGCTATTTTGTTTCTGTTTACCTGTTTTATGCACATACAGGCAAACTCAAGTCAAACATAATTTGGTTAAGTCTAAGATGATAATTTTGGTTAAGTCTAAGAACTATTTTTGATCTTCTTACCACAATTTGGTGAAGTACGAGACCTATTCTTGATTTACTCTCACACAGCCTAACTCCTGAATCTCTATATCAACCAGGAGTTCAAGAAGTTGGTAGAATATAAATTAACTTGTTAAATTCATTTAGTCCTATCAACTTAAGTTTTTAGGACAAGTGGTAATTTTACATGGTATTAGAGCAAAGATTTTGAATTTGAAACTTGTTTTAGTCATTCACTTCTCATTTTAATTAAGTATTTTACGTGTTGAACATCACTTATTGAGAAAGAGTTTGAGCCCACACTCATCGACAGCTTATGCCTTGTGCATCAAGTAGAAGTTCACAAAACATGAAATATGCACCACTTTGGAAAGATCCAAAGTAATATTAAAAAATAATAATTATAAATACTGATATTGATCAAATTCACCAATAGTCTCCTTCAGAGAACTCAAATTGTGAATCTGCTCTTCAAGATGCTCTTCAGGAGCAACTCAAGCAAGTAGGGGTGTCAATGCGGTCGGTTAGAAACCGCCCGCAAACTACTAACTGTTATAATCGCTAACCGCTATAACCGCATAGCAGTTAGTGGTTAGAGGTTATTGGGTTTACTAACCGTAACCGCTAACCGCTAACTGCCTTTTTATATAATATATTTTTTTAATTATAATTATAATAATATTTATACATATAACATAATCATTTCATCATTAAATCACAATTTTTTTTTAGATAATTAAATCACAATTTGAGTATTCATATATTATCACTATAATTTAGATGATTATATCACATAATCAATTGATCATTAAATCATTTGATTACATAATAACAAATTATACATATATAATATGACATAACACATAAGTATACAAATTCATACTAATACAATCATTAAGTATCTAGAGACTTAGTTCCAATGTATGTTATAAACTTATAAGTCTATATATGTTATAAATTTTATATATATATGCATAAGATCAATACTTAATCATATGATTCAATGACAATTTAAATACTTTATTCAAGTTAATCATATTATTAATGTACAATGATAATGTGATTCATATAATATCAAATTAAGTAATTGGCATTATATTCAATAATGTGTTACTTATAACCACAATTGAAGTATTAATGTATTATCATTCTAATTTATATGATTATATAATAACAAATTATAATATATATAATACGACATAAGTCATAAGTATACCAATTCATACTAATACAACACTTAAGTACCTAGAGACTTAGTTTCAATGTATGTAATAAACTTATAAGTCTATATATGTTATAAATTATAATTATACATATATGCATATGAATAATATCAATACTTAATCATATGATTTAAATGACAATTCAAATACTTTATTCAAGTGAATCATATTATTAATGTACAATGATAATGTGATTCGTATAATATCAAATTAAGTAATTGACATTGGATTAAACAATATGTTACTTATAAACACAATTGAAGTATTAATGTATTATCATTATAATTTTAGTAATATTATCACTATAATTGATATGATTATATCACATGATGAATTGATCATTAAATCGTATGATTATATAATAACAAATAATACATATAATCATATATATCATATGTTTTATTTGAACTTCTTTTATATGTTCTATTGAACTTTTTTTATATATTGTGTTGAATTTTTTTTTTTTTTTTTTTTTTTTTTTTTTTTTTTTTTTAAGTTAACCAATTATGATTAAGTACAAGTAAATGTAAATTTGGGGTCAAATATTTTTGATTTTTCAATATGGGCTCTTTTTATAGCAATTGAGCCTAAGAAGACACTAAAAATACAAAAAACAAATGAGGGTAAAAAATGCTACAGTAGTTAAAAAAAAAGCCTAAAAAGGCCCCAAAAAAAGCTCAATTTTGAAAAAGCGATTAGCGGGCGGTTACCTATTTCACTAACCGCTAACCAGCGGTTAGTAGTTAACCGCTAGGCGGTTTGCGATTACGGTTGCAGTTAGTGAAATCTACTAATCGCTAAGGCGGTTACAGTTGACGGTTATTTCCAATAATCGCTAACCGTAACCATATTGACACCTCTACAAGCAAGAAGTTTTATGGAAATAGAAATCTCATGAGCTATGGTTTACCGGATAAGATTTAAACACGAAATTTTTTCATGCATCTACAAATAATTGCAAAAGGTATAATTTTGTTTATTTCCTTAAACTTGATGATGGATCTTGCCTCGGTGATAGAGAGGAAACTTGGGCTTATTTTGTTGACTACCTCAATAAAATTTTCTCCACTTCTAATCCGTGATGATATGAAATTATGAATTGTTTAAATTCGAAACCCCATTGTGTCTGTTGAGGAAAACCTATTGCTTAACCAAATTCTTGATGAATATGAGAACTTCCAAGCCATTTCCCAATTAGACCCTAATTGAGCTCTTGGCCCACAAAATGACTGGCATTTTCTAGAAAAACTAATGGCCGATTGTGAAGTTTAGTGTCATAAACAAATTTGTGCAAGCTTTTTTCAGAAGGGTATTCCTTCCAAAAGAGCTAAACCATACAAACTTCTCCTTTAAAAAAATCATTTATCCAACCCAATCTGCTTTTATACAAAGGCAGATCAATTCATGATAACACCATTCTAAGCCATGAAAATTTTCATTCAATTGAAACAGGAAAAGGCAATGGAGGACTAATGACTCTAAAACTAGATATGGAAAATTCATTTGACTATATAGAGTGGCCATTTCTTTTAAGAATCCTAATCATGTGGGGATTCCATCCAAATGGGTTCACTGGATTCAACAATGCCTATCCAGCGTGTGCAAGCAGTTGCAGTTGCGATTATTCCCTCCTAACCATTTTGATCCCATTTCGGTTTCAGTACAATAAATCCTCAATATCCACCTCCCCCAAAACCCTTCAACTAACCGATCCATCGTTTGCTCGTATTATTTGGAGAAGTCTTAAATGGCCATTGGATACCTCAATTTTCCAAGATCAACCTATAGAATCCTGGATCAAGGCCATCTTAAGGCCTCATAATCAGCCGGCAATCCGTAAAAGAGATGCTCCTGAATTCCAAAGACCGGTTGCTGTCACTCTAGATCAATTATGGCTACCCAAAAATCTTGCTGTCCACAAGGCTCTCTCCTGAATTTTCTTTCACTCTCATGCAGATTAACTTCACCTCGAGAGCCCTAGGTTCTAAGTTTTAGCAACCCCCTCCCCATCGGGTTACTTCAAGGTGAACTTTGACTATAACAATTAGGTCAACTCTAGCCGTAGCAACTGCACTCCTTAGTGACCCAGACGGATCCATTGTCTCGGCTATTACAAAACGTCTATCCAACATCAGCTTCAAGCTTGGCAAGTGAGCCACTTCTAACGCTGTGCTTGAAAGCATTCCTAACTCTTCCCCTATTTTCTCCTCCATCGGAATTAAAAACGGAAAATATCCCGTGTAACATATATATTATTAGATATGTCAAATCTAATATTGACCATGAAATGAATCGTTTCACTTCACTTGAATTTCACAGGATACATTTACACCACTACAATCCAATATGTTTGTTTTGATAATCAGCCTTGAGGCATCATAGGTATGAGTAGAAGATTGTAAAATATGGATCATAAATGTAGCCAACCATCAGCTTAGAAAGGAAAAGGTACCATAACAATTCACAAAATGGAGAAAATAAAACTGCCAAGTTCAGTTCAAAGAAAATACAATTCCAATCATTTATGAAACCCAAGGTTACAGAATATTGTTCAAAGAAAATACAATTCCAATTATTGTTCCCACAATTCAAATCCAACAGCCGCTGTATGCAGCAAGAATAACTGCGCCTCATCAGGTTATAGTCCTCGAACAAGATATATATATATATATATGCTAAATCCCTTTTACAAAATCTGTGGAAATCAGACATAAACCCTATTCCCTGAAAGTTAAAACTATGGAAAAATCTTGAGCCCAAAAAAAAAAAAAAAAATGATGACTCCATAACCTATTGATAAATGTTTAGAATTTTTTTTCAAATATAAAAAACCAAAAATGAACACACCATCTCAAAGCTTAGAAAGCTGCACCCCTGTACACCCTATCCACATCCCAACCCTAAGTGGCTCCATTTCTCAAATCAAATGCTGTCCAGATACAAACAATCTGTTGAGGTTTCGAAGAAGTGCAAATTAGATCCAAGCTTTGATGAATTAGGTCAATATGATGCTTTGCCTTAGAAAATAGAGACAGACTTCATCTTTGGTTAATCATGACTGCAATAAAATCTTGCACGGTGCACAGATGACCAACAGTATTGATTCAGACACACAACTCTGAAGAAGCACATACTGCAGAAGAGTGCCTGCACAGATAATATGTGGGCCTTGAGAAACACATTACACTTGATACTTTGACAGCTTCTCCTTTACTGGGGGCTCCAAAGCAGACATACACTGGTCCCATGCTCCATTTCTAAGCATCTGCCAAATTATGTATTGATGTAAGTACATCAATATTATACAGTCTTATCTATGCCCTGCCTTTTTTATTTTTTATTTATTTATTTTTTCCTATAAATCTTTAAAAATTATTAAAAAATTTCATCCCAGCCTTGATTACTTTATTGGTACTAGGAAGGTTTTCTTTTTTAGAGTTAACCATCAAACAAGAATTTAACAACACGAGAATCCAATACTTTTTCTTTTTCTTTTATTTTTATGAATAAAAGAATCCAATACTGTCAATGGAGATATACACAGCACACTCAAAAATAGAGGGAACAATTAGGCACTCTACATTTTCAGCAAACCCTATTTAAGAATTATTAGTTCTATGATATAAAATTGAAGCTGGAAGTAGGTAAATCACAGTAATTTTACAAAGATGCTGCAGAACAAAAGCAATGCTAACCTGTTTATAACCATGCAACACTTGGCAAATTTCATTATGTAGATCTTCGCTCCTTATTTCCTATAGACATGCGAAAAGTGACACCATTGAGCTTTTATTAGAAAACAGAACATTAAAGTAGTCTGAAAAGGAAGGCAAAGCCAGTCTTACATGCCAACTTGCAATTGCTTTGCACATGAAAACAAGTGAACCTAATGCCCCAGATGGATTTGCTTTAACCTGACAAAATTTGAGAGAACCCCATGTGAAAATTTTAATTACTGATATTTCTAAAAATAAATTCATAAGAAAGCAGATGTATACCATTGCACATAGTCCTCGGAAAGCATCCTCCTTTTCAATATCATCACGTATCCTGCACAAATTAATTGATAATTAGAAACATGAAGGCCTGGAAGCAATGGTAATTGTTTTGAGTCCATACTCAAAAAGAAAAGTGGAAAAGATTATGGGTTTCTTTGAAAAAACTTTTTTGACAGTTTTTTTTTTTTGTTAAAAAAGTGTTCTAATGTGACATAAAGGTGAAAGTAACTCTGAGTATTGTGTGTGTTTTGTATTTGGAGTTATTTGTTGATACTTTTGCCTTCTTTTTTTTTTGGCTATAAACGAGGCCAATAACTTGGCTTGAGAGTTGGTCTTGTCACCAATTTTTGATATGAATAAACAACAAAAAGTTGGTGTTGGAGTAAATGCTGACTTTGTATAAAATCATTAACTAAGCCCAATGCCCAACATAACCACACTGCGATCAAGGTCTATGAAGGAGTCCAGTTTTTCCACGTGTTCACTTAACTATCATGTGCAAAATTCTGAAAGCTCTCATCTATCTGTGACAAAACAAACCACAAAACACACCCTGAGTCGAATACGAGTCAAGCGTGCTATACAGTCCGTCAATTAGGCCCAATTTTCCAACCACAATATAATGGTCTTTGGCAGAGTCTAGTACTTTCATTGTAAACCGTTTTTTCTGCCTTGATCAAAATTATGGCAGCAGTTCACATAGAGGCTGGAGAATGGACCATACATAATTAGGAAGAGTTCCCAAATCTACTGAACAGATTGTGGACAATCTCTTGATCCATTGTCCAACAGCATTTTCTCAACAGACTTACTCTCCCCAATATAGGTTGCTACTTATTCACATGGTCAAGTAGAAGGTTCTTTGTTGATGATATTTGGAAGCCTCAAGAGATGAATAAGATTTTGACGGTCCTATTCACACTGCTTTGGGTCATTCTGGAGGAAAGAATGAAGCTCCTTTAAAAAAAGGAATCTAAGTATGGAAAAAATAAATTGATCGACTCAGCTCTTATTCAGTCAAAATAATTTCAGTTTTATTTCCCTTCTACTTTATGTACAATGGTATCCTCCTTTTCCCAAGTGACCTCTTGTACTTCTATTTTAATTGGGGCTTTACGTGCCTGATTGGGAGGGGGGAATAATGTTTCACCAATTAGTCAGCGAAATTGAAGTTGAATGACAAATATAATTCAGAGGGGTTTGTCACCAGAAAGAACAGAATGCCAAGGAAAAAATGTGAGGAATAAAAGGAGTGGGTTAAGAGGAGCCAACCCCCAAAAGGTTAGGACTTGTTTCAATTTAGTTTCCCTTCGATTCTCTGGCAAAGAAAGTCCTTCATTGTCATTAATTATGGTAAATTATAAGAGAAAAAAGTCAAATGCAAGAAAGTACTAAAGTAAACTCGGGCTGTTTTAAACTTGTAAAGATTACAGGTGTCATAGAATTTTACAGAGTTCTAATTCAATGTCGGTGCTAGAAATCACATTGTGGACCAGAAATTTGCGGATTCTAAAGTAGCATACACAGGCAGAGACCGACAGGGTTCAAAAAGTTTGCAGTTCTAGTATTAGACTTGGAAAAACTTTTTTTTTTGATCGGTTAGTATTAGACTTGGAAAAACTTGACAGACTAACTCCAGTTAACTATCCAAGTTATACTTAACCTTAAAATTAAGCTTGACATAAATGTGTAACAAGCCTTAAAAGGAATTCAACTTTCAGACAGTTATTATGATTATTGCATCAAGTATCCAGCAAATGAAGTAGGTAAACAACATCTAGAACATGAAGTAGGACTGCTAAAGTAATTTTGAATTCCAAGTCATGTTGCTGATAGTTGAACAAAACTTTGATTACCAGCATCAGGAGCTTCCTGACAACTGGTATTGACACAAATAAGTTTCATTTATCAGTGCAGATAAAGTACTTACATAGACAAAGCACCGCACCATGATTGCATGAAATGTTCCATATGTGGGGAAACAAGCTCCGGACAAACCCAGCCAAGTCTCCCAAGTGTTATTGCACTATTCTCTATGAGTGATTTGTTGAGCTCCTGCTCAGAATCAAGAAATGCGATTAAAGATGACAAATGCTCTACAATACATATGCACACATACACAAACATTAATGAAAGAGACAGTCACCTCTGCATGTTGAAGGATTGGGACTAAGCATGAAATAACTGTCAAAACAATTGGAGCAATTTCTTGACGAACCTGAAATTTAAAATCACATCCAATCACAATTTCATCTAGTGAATAAAATGGCATAGTGAATAAAGTCATGGACTCTGTTCACAGCTATAACAAAGAAACATAAAACCGAGAAGAAGCACCCATATAATTAGAACTATATTTTTAGAACTAAACATATAGTCTAGAGGGAGGTTAGGAAATCATTACAAACTCAAAATCACTTGCGTCAGCACAGCGTTTACCAGTATGAAGCCAAGATCACTGTCTAGGATTCCATAATCTGGCATCCCTATAATCATATTTCCAGAATGCAAGCCCATGATTGAACATATTATGCAAACCTTAATAAGTCCTTTCCTGGCCACTTAGGTAATGATTAATGAAACCGAAGAATTCTAAATGACATAAATTGCAAACTACCCAAAAAGCCTATGCCAAGGCATCATGCTGTTCTCTTTAAGAGAATGTCATAGATCAAGTAACCAAACTCTGCAAGATGAGATGTGGATTAATAAACCCAAAAACATTATATATATATATATATATATATATATATATATATATATATATATATATATAAACTCCCCAGCCCTAAAGCATATGTTTTTTGTTTTTTTTTTTTTAAAAAAAAAACAGCATTTACCAAAAACTAAAAGCTAGCAACATCTAAGAGTTATTGAATAAGTATAAAGAGCTTAACATACCTTAACTGCTAATTCCCCAATGGCCCAACATGCATTATTTGCTACCGAAACAGTTTCCTTCAGTTTAGGAGTGTTCTGTACAGCACATATGTAAGGTAGATAAAAAGGCTACCAAGACTACAGTTCAAAAGTAAAAGCCATGAGATAAATTTCACTTACCAGTTGCTTTGCTGCAACATCAAGAATTTCAGACAAACGGGGGTGCAAATGAACAGGGCATACCTAATCAAAATTATCAAAGGATGTAGATATGCATGAGAGATTCAGATAGATAAATTACCTTAAAACAAAAGTTATAGCTCCTATTGAACCACTAGCCCTATTACCCTGTGGTACCTAGCCGCTTGCTTTTTTGATAAGTCAGTAGTTTTTTTTTTTCACCTAGCCGCTTGCTTTTTTGATGAGTCAGTAGTTTTTTTTTTTCACCGAGGAACAGTTCACAAGCAGCTCAAGCCATGGGTTGCGAATCCATCCAAAGGGATGGGCATAAAATTAGGTCATGTGATGGATAAAATTTTCAACTTACTCTTGCCAGGTCCCCAAGAAGTGCAAAGGCACTCTGCCGGACATCAGAAGCATCATCCGTGCAACATTGCAGAAGTAGATCGCTCAAATTACTGTGTGAAACCTGCAGAAAAAGTAATATAAGCACACATAATTAAGCATGTCAATGTACAAGCCATATCCTGTTTGTATTCTTAATATGTAGAATATCCACATTCCATTCAGAAATGTTGTATCCCAGGCTCTGCTACAGACCCACTTACAATCCACCAATACAACACTTGGACAAATTATCCATAATTAGGCACAATCAACAGTTGCCTATATGACTCACAAAAAAAAAAAAAAAAAGAGTTGCCTATATGACTATTTATCCAATAATACTCATTCAATGGTAAAATTATTTTAAGAAAATCCCAACGCATTATCTAGCAGCATTATCTAGCAGTATTATATATAAAGCTATCAAAGACATTTAGGTATACCCAATTTTTCTGATTGAAGTTGCTCTAATAAAACAAATTTATTAAAAAAAAAAAAAAAAAAAAAAAAAAAAAAAAAACCAAATTCAGAACAAAAGCAACCAAAACAGGCAGCTAAGAAAGCAAACACTCTTTATTTCATATCTTTTCTTGATCAAGAAATTTCAGCAAAAGAGGAATACCAGACTCTCTATCCCACTGCCAAGACCCTCTGCAAGTCCGGAGAGAAGATCAAGAGAGCATACAATAAACTCTTTATCATATGGAACCCCTGCTGAAACAGGATCAACCTGCAATAGAAGTTCAAAGAAACAACTTGCAAAAATTACAAGCGGACCATATTTTATAGGGATCAAAGATTTTACAAGGAAAACAGAAACTTTTCATACCATGCAGATCAAAAGTGACTTTAATGCCAAAACAATGCAGACTATTTGAGGTTTCAAAAATTATATGGATGTGATACCAGCATGCAAACGTGCACAGGATTCTGAATGAAGAAGATATTACTGAAATTCGTAATACATTTTTTTTTTTTTGATAAATAATCAAAATTCGTAATACATTCTCACAGAATTTCACATGTTGATTTCTCTCAAGTTGCTCTCACAATTCAAAAGAATGAAAAGTTATGAATTTTGAAGCGAGATGAGATACACTTGATGTGCTATTTTGCATCCATACTAAAGAGTGTCTTCCAATGAACCTTTTTCGATGAGAGAGGACGGTGGGGGAGTTAAAGAACTTCTTCAAGTCCCTTTTTCATTGGATGGCTGCCTATGATTATTTCCACATTTCTAGTTTCCATGACTTTTTTTTTTTTTTTTCAACTTTTTTCTTTTTTTTTGGTTTCTCGTTTCTCTTATATACATTTTGTGTACTTAGGTGCACCCTTTGGTTTTAAGGAAATTCGATTAATTATCAAAATTTTTTTTTTTTTTTTTATTAAGAGACTTTGGAAGCAAGTAATTCTTTTTTCAAGTTATAACACTTGATACTATGCCCTTTCTATGATACTTTATGTAGCAAATGTCATCTCCCGCCAATGATAATGCTGGCTAGGCATCTCAAATTGAGAAAGGATCATAAACTATTGTTTCTTTTTCCTTTTCATATTTCCAGTTTGATGTATATGAACTGTTCTGTCAACATTTAAAACAGACCCAAAAATAACATTAAATACAGAGATATCTTCAGAGAACCATCAAAGTAATATTAATGATTGATAAACAAATAAATAAATAAGTATATCATAGCCACTGATTCATAGACAATCAAGATATCAAATTACTCAAACCTTTGCCAATTGTTGGGTCTGGATGATGTTTATGCACCTCTGAAATACAGGCTCAGCAAATTGAGAGAATCCAGTACCCAATGCCTGGAAGAAGAAAAACACATTATTCTACTGTATTTCTGAGTTTTCTTTTATAACTTATAGTTATTATATCTAAAAAAATTGAGCACAGTTTTCAATGAAACGTTTATGACATAGAAAAATATGAATGAATGCATGTGGTTGGCACATCAAGCATATATGTGAGAATCATAGTTGCCTCAAGCAGGATTTTTTTGTTTAAAAGAAGACGAACAATTTAAGAGAGATCATGCTTCTTAAACTCAACTAAAGAGGAAGACCTTAGTATGATAACTCTCCAAGATTCCACAAAAAATAAAGAACTTCTCAAGCTTTGACTCTTGGAAAACGCAGCTTTGTTGTAATCCCGGAGGGGCGTGAAGGGCAGGGTTGGAGACATTGTATCTAACAAATGGGGCGGCTAGTGAAGCATCTAAATCAAGTGAGGGATGCAAATGTGAAGAAGACACCAGTACAGACACGAGCGGTGGTTCCTGGGCGGACGTTTGCCGATGTGGTGGAAGGGAAGAGATTAGAGACCGAAAGAGAGGTAAGGGGGGAGGGCAAGATGGGAAATTCAGAAGAGGTACTCAATAAGGAAACCGTTGAAAAGGTTGGGAAAGGAAAGGAGAAGATCAAGGAGGCCGAGATTCATGCAGTTTCAAAATGGAATGAACTGGTGGAGCTTGTGGATGAAGGGGGCATCAATATGAAATTAATGAGAGATCTTTTGGAAGCTGTTCAAGGCAAGATGAAAAGATACGTCCAGAAATTTGGGATGGATTGCGTGGAAGAGGGAACCTACCGTGTTGACATTAAAAATGGGAAGGGTGGGGTCACGAGTCAATTGGGCCCAGAAAAAAAGCATGATAATATGGGGTCTAGTGACAGCAGGCCTTCTTCCAGGCTGCCCATCAAATACTATAACAAAACTTATTATCGAAGGAAGCCCAAGGCAGGGGCATTTTGGTGGGTGAAGCAGAGGGTGAGACGTGTGTAGCCGGTGCCGGAGAAGTCACCGGAGACCAGCCGGAGTAGTGTGCAGGAGTCTCTCCCAGATGTAGGCAGAACGTTTGATCCAGACAGCCTGGAAAAGAAGACGCCGGAGAGGGAGAAAGGTCCGGCGAGGGAGAAAGTACCGGAGAATTGTTGAGGAAGTTCAATGGAGGAGCAACAGGCTTCAGTAGGTTCTGATGAGGCCAGTCAGGATATGGGGCAAAAGCAACAGAGTCCAGTGAGTCGTCAGAGCAGCGAGAAGCATGCTCGTCGGAGCTATTCACCGGAAGTGAGGCAGGTGTTCTCCACACCTCTGACAACACCTGAGGAAGCCGATATGGATGAAATTCTGGAGGGGCAGCGTTCCAGGGCGGATTTGGATCAAAATTTGGTGATGGAGGGTAGCTTGGAGAGAAGCCAAAACAATATGCCGGAGACCGCTCATTCTCCAACAAAGTCTAACGAAGCCACAAAGAATGGTGAGGTGCGACAACCCTCTAGGGTGGTGCAAAAGCTTCCGACAGACTTCTCTGAGGGGGTAGGTCCATGTGTGGTGGAATCCAAGGGGAATTTGGTGGTGGGTAATTTTGAGGATGGGGAAGCAGGTTTGGAGGAGATAATTCCAGACAAGGTTTCCAATAGCTAGGTAATTGATAGTTGTATAGATTTTTATCCCAAAGTGGGAGTGACATGTGAGGGGTAAGAGGATAAAATGGCAATGTTACTTAAGGATATTGAAGATGCTAGAAAGCAGCCAGTTATAGATTTGGGGGGTATTTCCACCAGCGCTCGTGCCCCCAGAGGAAGTAGGAAGCTTAAGAGAATAGATTGCTTCATAAATTATGATAGGGGCCGGTTGGAAGTCCAGCAAGGTAAGGGAAGAGGGAGGGGTCAACATGGTGGTTTATGAAGCCAAAAATCATTGCATGGAATGTGAGTGTTGAATGCCTTCAGGAAAAGATTACGGATTATGGGTCTCTTAAAAGAATGGAAAGCGGATATTCTGTGTCAGATCGAGACTAAGATGGATTTTATTTCCTGGGAGATGGTACGCAGTTTATGGGGAGGCCAATATGTGGGTTGGATGTATAAGGGGGCCAATGGGGCGTTGGGGGGCATTTTGTTGATGTGGGATAGGAGGGTGGTTGAGAAAAAGAAGGAATGTATGGGGTGTTACACATTGGCTTGTTCTTTTCAGAATGTGGAGGACCATCTTGAATGGGCATTGGTGGGAGTGTATGGCCTGAATAATGATGTGGAGAGGTTCCTTTGGGAGGAGTTAACTGGTTTGATGAGTGTGTGGGAGGTCCCAAGGTGTATTGGTAAGGATTTTAATATAGTTCGTTTTCCTAGTGAGCGTTCTAGTGAATCGAACTATTCTAAAAGCATGATGGATTTCTCGGATTTTATATCCGAACAAGGTTTGGTGGATATTCCGTTGGCGGGGGGTCAATTTACATGGTCTAATAATCAAGAAGATGAGATCTGGTCAAAAATCGATCGGTTCTTACTCTCACTGATTTGGGAGGACACTATTCGGCAATGTCACAAAGAAGGCTCCAACGACTACTTTCTGATCACTTTCCTTTGTCGCTAGATTGTGGGGATTCTAGGGGTGGTAGGAAGTACTTTAAATTTGAGAATATGTGGTTAAAGCATGAAGGCTTTGTGAACAAGGTTAAGTCTTGGTGGGATTCGTATACGTTTGATGGCTTACCGAGTTTTGTTTTGGCTAATAAGCTGAAATCCCTCAAGCTGGATTTGAAAAAATGGAACGAGGAAGTGTTTGGTGATATTGGGAGGAAAAAAAATGAGTTGTTGGAAGGTATCTAGGAGCTGGATGTTTTGGCAGAGAATAGGGGACTAGTAGAGGAAGAAAAGACTAAAATGGCTGATATGTCGAGAGAACTGGAGAATACCTTGTTGTGCGAGGAAATTCATTGGCGACAAAAATTGAGAGCATTATGGCTGAAGGAGGGGAATAGTAACACTCAGTTTATTCATAAGGTGGCCAATTCCCATCGAAGGTATAATCGTGTGGAAGCGTTACATATCAATGGTGCTTTGTCCCATAATCCGACCGAGGTAAAAGAGCATATTGTGCAATTCTGTTGAAGTTAATATTTGGAGCGAAGTACTTGGAGACCTAAAATGGACAATCAAATTTTTTCGTCCATTGATGAGAAGAAGAAAAATTGGTTAGAAAGATATTTTGAGGAAAATGAGGTTTGGGAGGTAGTAAAAGTCATGGAGGGTGACAAGGCACCGGGACCGGATGGGTTCACCATGGCTTTTTTTCAATCTTGTTGGGCTGTGGTGAAACATGATGTTATGGCTTTTTTCCTGAATTCTACCGAAGTCGGCAGTTGGTGAAGAGTTTGAATGTAACTTTTGTGTCCTTGGTTCCAAAAAAGGCGGATGAGGTGGAGATGAAGGATTTTTGGCCTATTAGCTTGGTGGGAGGGATGTGTAAAATTCTATCCAAGGTTCTGCCCACTAGAATGAAAACTGTATTGGGAAAGATCATCTCTAACTCTCAAAATGCCTTCATTGGTGGTCGGCAAATTTTAGACTCTGTGTTCATTGCTAATGAATGTTCGGATGGTCGTATGCGATCAGGTACGCCACGTGTTATTTGCAAGCTAGATTTGGAAAAAGCTTATGGCCATGTTAACTGAGAGTTCTTGTTGTATTTACTGAAACGGTGTGGTTTCGGAGAGAGATGGAGGGAGTGGATAGAGTGGTGTATTTCGTCGATTAGATTCTCCATCTTGGTAAATGGAACTCCGGAGGGTTTCTTTAATAGTTCGCGGGAAATACGGCAAGGGGACCCACTTTCACCGTTACTGTTTGAGCTGGTTATGGAGGCTTTGAGTAGGATGGTGAATGTGACAGTAGAGCAAGGTTTATTATCAGGTTTTTCTATGGGAGAAAGGGTCTTTTCAGATTTGGTGGTTTCTCATTCTTTATTTACTGATGATACCTTGATTTTCTATGAAGCATATCCTGAGCAAATCCGTTATGTGCGCCTTATCCTTTTATGCTTTGAGGCTGTTTCGGAGCTGAAAGTTGATCTTGGTAAATCAGAACTGGTTGCTATAGGAGAAGTGGGAAACATTGGGACTTTGGCTGATATTCTTGGGTATAGTGTTGCGGCTTTGCCCATGAAGTATTTAGGTTTGCCATTAGGGGCTACATACAAGGCTACGTCTATGTGGAATGGTGTGACGGAGCAGATGGAACGTCGGTTGGCAGGTTGGAAGAAATTGTACCTATCAAAGGGAGGTCGGTTAACCCTTATAAAGAGTACGTTGTCTAATCTTCCAACTTATTACTTATCCTTGTTTCTGGTTCCTATGAGTGTGGCCAATAGGAATGAGAAGATTCAAAGAGATTTTTTGTGGGGAGGAATGGGAGATGAACAAAAACTGCATCTTGTTAACTGGAACCAAATTTGCCGTCCTTTAAGGGCCGGCGGTCTAGGCATTCGAAATGTGCATAAGTTCAACCAAGCTCTTTTGGGGAAATGGCTATGGAGATATGCAATAGAGAGCGAGGTGTTTTGATATAAGATAATCAAAGCTAAGTATGAAGATCAGGATGGTGGGTGGTGTTCGAAGGACGTGTCGGGGCCTTATGGTGTAGTTTGTGGAAGCATATTAGACGAGGATGGGATACTTTAGCAAAAGGTGTGAGGTTTGAGGTGGGGCTAGGATCGAAAGTTCTCTTCTGGCATGATACGTGGTGTGATAATCAGCCATTGAAGCATGCTTTCCCTTCCTTGTTTAGTATTGCAAGGTACAAAGAAGCGTGGGTAAATGATAATTTTATGTGGAGGAATGGGGTTGTTGAGTGGAATGTCATCTTTGTGCGTTCCGTCTAGGATTGGGAGTTGGATGTGATATCATCTTTCTTTGAACTGTTGTACTCTTGTAAGATTTCTCATGGTAATGTAGATCAGATTCGTTGGTCCCCATCTAAAAAAGGTATGTTTGAGGTGAAGTCGTTCTATAAGGCCTTGTCCATTCCAGCTTATGAGGTGTTTCCATGGAAGAGTATTTGGCGCTCTAAGGTGCCACCGCGAGTGGCATTTTTTGGGTGGACTGCGGCTCTCGGCAAAATTCTGACACATGACAATTTGCGAAAGAGGAGTATTGTGGTAGTGGAATTGTGTTGTATGTGTAAGAAGAATGGGGAATCCGTAGATCATTTATTGATCGTGGCCACTCGGCTATGGCACTATATCTTTACTTTGTTTGGTATTGAGTGGGTTATGCCGCAAAGGTTCCTCGACTTGCTTGCTCGCTGGAATCAGGCGGGGGGTAGGGATCTCTCTAAAGTTATTTGGAGGATGGTTCCTTTGTGTGTCACTTGGTGTATATGGCAGGAGAGGAATGCACGAACTTTTGAGGATAAGGAGTGTTCGGTGGATGGGGTGAGGAAGAATATGATCTCTATGCTATACTTGTGGGTGTTGGCTCACCACCGTATTGATGTCCCGACTATAGAAGAGTTCTTGAATATGTGCTCTTTGTATATTCTGTAGGGGTTCTCTTGTATATATATTTGCACTAGGGTTGCGCCCCTCTACGCTTTTTCAATAATATTTACATTAATTATCAAAAAAAAATTTGTCACAAACTCTAGATACTCCAATTATCCCTCAAGAAACCAATAAAGTAAATCAAGATCAATAGAAAAGAGTGAAAATACCTGTGCTATAGATGTAAAACACTCCAGCAGCGGAAAAATGTCCTTATCTGAACTTGAAAGTTGCTGCCACTTTGCAATTAATGGCGGCATCAGAATGTCAAGATAATTGTGCTGCAAACCATCATGATAGTCAGTTGGCATAGAATTGTCCTCTCAACAAATGCAGCTGAGCAACAAACTTTCAATACAAGTACAAGTACTCATTGTACACGTCAGACTGAAGAGAAGAGGAAGGGGGTGGGATTATCTTTAGGATAACAATGATACCTGATTTAGCTCCCTTCCAACAGCATCTGCTAAAGTTCCAATAGCATCATATACGATTCTGAGGTTCCGTCTCTGGATATCATTATGAAGATATTAATTTAAGGCAGCCAAAGAGGTGTATACCATGATACCAAGTATAAACCATTATGCAAAATTCAATTAAGTAATCAACCAGTATTACATCTCATCATTGTAACATATAAGGAACTTGGTCATGGCGAAGGCCAGAAAACAACCTGATATTTCCCAAAAGCACACATAAGGTGCTGCAAAATAATTTCCAAGTGTGGTGCCAACTCTTCCGCAGCCTCCTGCAAATTAACAAACCACCACTGAGCTTTACAAATTCTTAAAACCAACAGAAATGAGATAGTGAAACCACATCTAGAAAGAATTGAACATATTTATAGAAAGAACCTCTTCCAATGTTGCAAAAGCTGAACAAGCAGCCTCTTGCACCCGCTTGTTAGGATCCAATATTCTTCGCAAAAGACCTGTAAGAACCTTGTCAAATTGCTCATAGCCTTTTTGATGTCCAATACCCTGAGATAGAAGAAAAGTCTAATTATCAACTTCAAAATCTCCAGCAGGCCCATAGAAAGAAATAAGATAGATTGTAATAGTTCACACTTTAGTGAAATATTAGTCATAATCACTTTTAGATATAGATATATCATAACGGTATTACATCTACTTCAAGTATAAATGTGTGGAATCATATTTCAATGTGTTATCAGGTACCTTACGTGCCAAAATGCTTCTGGTCATGGATACCTTGTAAGTTTGATAAAATTACCTGCTTCAATAGAGAACTGCATCTAAATTGCTTTTTAATTGATATAGGATATGCCCAACGGAAGGCCATCATCAAGATTGAAACTAAGAAGCCTCACATTTAAGAAAACCCTAAAATGGAGAGTACTATAGAAGTAATGATATATAGAGCTCGTGGAGTCTAACCCCAAAATACCCCCATACCTCACTCATCACATTTTAACCAACCGGCAACACCACTGGGGGAAGAAAACAGTTCTACGGGATACTCTGACAATCAATACGAAATGTCTCAAATTCTTTACTTGTTATAGATTGACGAACAAAATTAAAATGATCACTCAAATTTGATCGACTTCAAGTACTCCTATTCTCCAAAAGCTTCAAACTTATTAATTAACCCTAACCCTAGATCCATGTCCGTAACAAATGCTTTCCACAATTAAAGCAGCTCAAATTTTCCCAAGAACTAAAAAATAAGCCATTGGACCAAGAGCATATCCTCCCTCAAAAAATAAGGGTTGAAAATGAGGTCATGGATTCAATCTCATACAGGTGTGTGAGTTTTATTTGCCAATCAGGCTTCCACGGATGAAACTTATAGAAGAGTGCAGTCAAGTTTTCTTAAATATCTAGTGCATGCTGCTTGACGTTCGGGACATGCTATGTTTCTTATAAGATCTTTAAAAATACATTTTTCACAGTGGATCTGATAATCTTGAAAGCCTTCTCACACTCTTTAGTTTCAGCTAAGCTATTCTTTTTTTATAAGTAATCAAGATTTTATAAAGAGTGAAAGGCCACTGTGCTCAAGTACACATAAAGTATACAAGATAAATGCCTAATCAAAAGACGACAAGCAATCAAGAAAGTCAGGAAAATTAGAAATAAAGTAAACAATCACAACTCAAAAGTAAATTGCAGACCCTTAGGCACTTATCTCCATCATTGAACCCTCTCACATTCTAAGAAAGAATTTTAGTCTTCATAAATAACTGAAACAGCCCTTCCCTTAGATCTACCACGACTAGAACTACCACCCCTTGAATCATAGTTGATACAGTAAGCCAATAAACGCCAGTGTCTGTTTAAACACTGCTGAGCAAAGAAAGGTCTAGAACCGACCTGAGACGATTTCAAGAATTCCTTCAACCCCTATGCTTGAGGCAGAGCCTCCACCGTTTCCAACAGCCAAGACATGCTAATCTTACCCAAGAAAACAGAGCAGAGAACACTTCTGCTTCTCTCAAAAATCAAAAGGACTGAGACGCCCTCCTCCACCGCAAACTTAAAGGACTTAGATTCCAAGTAAAGCCATCCTGAGACACCCATAGTATAGAGACTGGAGCTGAGAACTAGTTAGGAAGAGAACCACAAAAGGAAATGGTTGACACGCACTACCACTCACCAACAAGAGAGAGAGAGAGAGAGAGCACAAAAAGTTCCCTAAGCTTAATCCTTTGGGAGTTCCCTAAGCTAAGCTATTTTTGAGTCATGATGTTGCTACCTAGCATGAAGCATGGATAACTTCTAGCCAGCTTATGAATCATTCTTCACAATCGGATAGGAAATTTTTTTACCACACAACACCCAACAAATTGAAGACCCCCTTTGATCATCCATGAAGATCGAACCAAGTTAATCAATATAGTCAATATTGAGTTTCACCAAAGTAGCAAACCACTACTCCTGCCTTTCTACCATACTACACAACATTTACATTTTGTTATTCTGTTCAATCGTGCTTACTCTAGAATATTTGATTAGAAGAAAAACCACTTAAAAGCTATTATATGTTCTTAGCAGCCAAAGAAAGAAGGCAATAATGATCTAATTGGACAATGGAAAGGAAATGTATTATACCTGAACAATAAACTTGCTGAAACGAGAAAGTGTCCAACATGAAATACTCCGTATGAGTGGAAACTTATCATCTAAAAGAGGGATAAGAAATGTGACAATCTGCAAATATCAAAAATATGAATTTAATTTGAATTTTTCAACTCGCTGAATCAGAAACTGTAGATCTTTTTTTTGGTAAGTAGCAAGTGTAGAATAACAAACAGTACTTTATGCATGTTTGATAAAATTTTCAAAAAGTATATTCGGTTTTTGCTTTTGGAAAGTGTTTTTGAAATATTAAAAATTGAAAAGTGTTATCTATAAGGACCACATTTGAAAAAGTGTTGTAAGGGCCACATTTCAAAACATGTTTCGTAACCGAAAAGTGTTTTGAATTAATTCTAAAAATTTTCAAAACATAAAAGAAACAAGAAGAAGAAGAACAAAAAAAATTGGGTCTTACTGGAGGCTAGCCTCCATGAGTGGCAGCCACCACCCCTTGTCTGTGAGGGGTTGAGGCTAGAAAAATCCAGCCGCCACGCATGGCCTCAAAACAGACCTGGCTGCCACCGTAAGGCCACCACACAAATCAGATGACCCAGCGGTGGCCACCAAGCAGGGCTGTCATGCCAATCCAACAGGCTAGACACATTTTTTTTAAGACAGATATCTAACATTCATTCCTATTTTCTGATTTTTAAAAAGACACATATCTGATATTGGTTCCTTGTTTAATTTTTAAAAACAGTTTTCAGACCAGTTACCAAATATGGTTTCAAGAAAATAAACAAAAATCTTTTGTTGAGAAGTGTTTTGTGTTTTAAAAAGTTTTTCCGAAAACGAAAACTAGAAAATTGTTTTCTGCATTGGAAGGCGCGGGGGAGGGGGGCACATTTGAAAACTTATTTGGATAACTATCTAGTTCTAGTTAGGCGTCTCTTGTATACTTCCTATGTATTTGTTTGCACCTTTGCACTTTTTAATAAATTTGTGTTAACTTATTTTTAAAAAACTATTGTCTGAAAAATGTTTTTGCATGTTTGAAACCCAAAAAGCCTTTTGGAAAATTTTACCAAACAGCTACAGGATTATAGCTCAGCAGCAACAATCTACTAAATTCTTTATCAAAATTATAGCAATTCCATGATTCCCATCTAGTTGGGAATGGAACAAGTAAGGAATTACACAACTGGATAATACTCATGAACATAAAAATAAAAACAAAGTGAGGAAATAAAAATTATCTCAAGAAAAATGGGGATAGAGAAGACAAGGGCCAAGGAGATATTTAAATGTACAGTACAAAAAAAAAAAAAAAAAAAAAAAAAAAAAAAAAAAGAAGAAGAAGAAGAAAGAACATATGCATCATATTTTCACCCATTATTCTGTAGCCATCTGCTTCAAAGCTTAGCTAATCAAAATGAGACAACAAAATATTACCTCAGATAAGTGAGGATAAAGACCATGAATGCAACCTTCAGCTATGGCACCAAGAGCCAAAACAGCAGCTTCCCTTTCTTTCCAGCTTTCATCATCTGTGGCGGACAACTTGGCCTGTGGAAATTCGACAAGTGAAAGCATTTGATGCAGGAGCTACTAACTTCAGAGAAAAATTATCTACAATAGGATACATGTTTATCCAACTTGCAATCACAACTTACACGGTAGAAGAATCCTACCTGATGTTAAAAACAACCTTTTGAAAAACGTAATATATTCAAGTACAAATTACAGCTATCATGTTTTAATTGATCATATCAGTAAAAATCCAAGTCTTGTTCGTAATCTTGTGCATGTACGTGAATGAGAATGTTTTCCATAGTACTAGCACATGTTCTGAATTTTTCATGAAGTACGGCAAAAAATAATAATAATGCAAACATATTTTTCATACTAAGTTGCCATATAATAAGTAAATATCCTTAAACATTATGAAGATGCTCAGTAGATCAGTTGTCTTAATGACAAAATAATCCATCAAAACCTCAAAGATTAAAATAACAGTTTCAACATTATGGAACCATGAAATTTTATGATCAACCACAAGGACCATCTGTACCAACTGCGAAAAGAAAATGAAGAATGAGAGGTAAAAACGAGGGAGGGTTAAATGAGAAAAAAGAGCCCCTCATCTAAAATCTCTACCATGGAGAACGGGTTAAAAAATGAAGACAATAAGCAATAAAATAGGTAAATCCTTCCGCAATCAAATATTTACATTGAATGCCAAATAAATCAATCACCTGAACTATAGGCATCAATGTTGGAAGAATGTCATCTCCAAACACATTAGAGATTATATCAAGAGCAGCAGCACTGCATTTCCGTAAATTCCAGACATTAACAATGTCATCATCCTGTATTTGAAGAATGTGATTTAGAAAAACTTCACACCCATGACATCATCTTTAAAAAAAATAAATAAATGAAACCAAAACTAAGTGATCTTTATGGAGTAGACTTGACCAGCCAAACAATCTCAATAAGCAAAAAGAACAACGATAATGGTGCTACTTACATCGTCTTCCGCATTATCTGACCCATGAAATCGTGAGGAATGGAAACGAGGTTTGAGATCCTTCAGCGAAAAAATTGGAGAAAAGAAAAAATAAATTCAAACTTGAATGAGCAGGATGTTACAAGTGAAAGAAGCATATAAACCATAGAAAACCCAGGAACTCAACAACGGGAACATGGTTCTAACCTGATCACGATCTGGGAGAGACCCATCTTCCTGCAACAATAAATTCAAGCCAGGTGAATTATGAACTACAGCAAGAACCAATCAGATACACCCAAAACACAAATTGACCCAGAAAAGTTAAACCTCAGCATCCACAATTGATTCATCATCATCAGCATAAACCATGTTGGACAACAAAACCTGCAAGCGCAATAGATATGTTAAAAGAGAATTGCACGACTCCAGAAAAAAATGATTGTCAAGAAAAGTCTCAACAAATAATTAACTATACCGGGATTAGACGTGGCAAAAACTCTCTTAAATTCTCTGGTGGTAACTGGGCATCACAGTAAGCAGACCTACAAATCATGATCAACATGGAAAAGGAAGCTTATCAAAGGACCAAAAAAATGAAAATGAATAACAGAAAATTTTAGAAGGCAATGTTTAAGATTCCAAACATCATAATCTTCTCACCTACAAGTGCCGCATGAAAGTTGGAAATCATTTTTTCTTCCTTTTGCAGGAAAGGAGAACAAATAGCCACACCACAATCATCAACATAAAAATTTCACAATGGCTGTTGCTCTATGCATAGGGTACTTTAGTAAGAACCCCAAAGCGGAAAGTGGCAAGATATAACAAATTTAGTTATTCTCTCAGCATAGTTTCAAGATCTTATTTAATAATCTTTAGCATTTCTGCGCTGGACAAAAATAGTGCTGACTGGGTGCAAACAAGGACTAAAAGAACATGAGAACCAACTCTGTTTTAGTCCAGAAGAAAGCAAGACCATGCAAATCAACCAAGTCCCAAACAGGGTTCCTAACAAATTTCAGTTTGAATAATAAGTTAACCCTCTGCATATTCACGGTCCAAAGCAAGAATTTCAACTTCTGATCCTCCCATACATATAAATATAAGCATATGGCTCAAAGGGCTTGGGAGGTGTTGGGGGGGGTGGGGGTGGGGGGTGAGGAGTTAATTTATGTATATATCAATCTTTATGAATGTAACTGAGAGTGTGGGATAGAGAGATTGGAAAAATTATCTACCATGTAAATAACCTCCACCAGATGTCAAAAGCCTTTAAATAATCATACCATTTAGGCTCAAGCATAACCAACTAATGCCACCGACTTATTTACAAAACACATTAAAACATTAAAACATTAAATCAACTAAATTTTGCAAAAAAAAAGCACTAAAAACGTCATTTTACTCCCATCTACTTATTGAAGGAACCTACACAAAAATATGAAGTTGCATGATTGAAGGGAAGCAGGAATCAGAAAAGAAAATTCCTAACATCTATTACCAATCTCTCTTGCATGAGATCTAATAGCTACACAAATGGCCAGCATGCTACTTGCCAAGACATTCATATCTAAATTCAATAGTTACGAGAAAAAACTCTTGAGTCTTTTTTCTGTCATTGAAGCAAATAGAGACCGTGATTCGGGGGTGTCTATCTCCAATACTAAGGGGAAGAGGGAGCTTAAAAACTTGGAATGCTCCATTAATTTTGAGAGTAGAGGATGTGGCTCTAGTAGGGTCAAAGGCAGGGTGTTTTAGCTTTGCCTTGTAAGCTTAGGGTGGTTTTGGGTTTGGGTTTCAGGTTTTGTGTAGGTTTTTTTGGGTGTTAGGGTGCATTTATAGGGATTTCTCTATGGGTTTTTGCGGGCTTTCCTTTGAATACACTCTGTGTACTTAGAGGCGCATTGCACTTTTTTGATATAAACAACAATTACTTTTATTTTTTGATAAGTTATATACAACAATTACTTATAAATATATATATATATATATATATATATATATATATATATATCTAAATTCAATAGTTCACAAAGTGGAGGATCACCAGAATTCACAGGATTCAAGAGCTACTTCATCATCAGTATCCTTGTTGACTTGCAACATGTATTCAATTATATTCCTCAGATGTGGCTGCATTAAAAATGTAAAAAATTGCATCATCACCGGTAAAAACAAGAGGTGGCATTAAAATATACACTAGGCATTGCAAGATAAGCTAGTACGATATTGAGAAGCGCTACAGAATAACTCTCTAGGCACCCAAGAGGAAACTAAAAGAAAGCAACATGTAATAAAACTTGCAATAAAGGAAAGAGTACATGATGAAAACAGATAATACGTGCATAATAATACACCCGCACAGAAAAATAAGCTACCTCCAAGAAAGATGGACGGACTTCGATAAGCTGAACAAATGCTGCACAGACCTATAGGCATACAAGAAATAGATGAGATCACAGACAAGTTTATAAGACATTAATAGCATTCCGCATCCATCATCAAACAAAGCCACTAAGAAGCACAAAGGCGGTAAGTGTAATAGCTAAAAACAACTATTGGTGTAAGCAAAAGCACTACTCTCCACCCATCTTCGTACTAAGTGCAAATACCAGTACTCAACAACATGACCAATTACAAATTTAGAAAATTGTCTCTTGACTCTCTTAAAACAGACATAAAACACATGATAGAGAAAACAAAATATCATATATTCACAATTTATTTCATCTGCCATTGACATTATATTTTATACTAAAGTATGATAAGGAAAGGGAAACTAGGGCGTAGCAAAAGACCTGCTACACCCAATAAAATTTTAACAAATAGTTGTGCATAACTGAGGTTTTTAACCGTAAACAGATTACAAATTTAAGAGAAAATACTTTCATCTCTACTGGTGAACTTATTTTAGTGTTACATTAGATGCTTTTATTGCAGAACAGACTCTGGGACATTACAACAGTCAACAAGGAGAAAGTCCTTACCAATTTCCGCACTTCTGAGGCAGGGTCATGAGCAAGAACAAACAAACCTTGAAGATATTGATCCATAGATACAAATAAAGCCTGCGAACAATTAGCTTATAATAGTAACTATCAACCCCATGCATGAAATTTTCTCTGATAACGTCCAGAGGAAACTGATATAGCAATTTATTGAATTATACTTACAGCGGGCATCAACATGATGTATTGATTAACAGAACCCAAGGAAAGCTTTCTTAATGAGGCATGTGGTGACTGAAAAAACTGTTATAAACAAAAACCAGGTCAAAAATCCACAAAACAAAAAATATATAGCAACATGAAAAGTTAAAAGGTTCTATTACAAACTCCAGTGCAGAACAGTTATGAGATTAGTTCAACAGAAGATGCAAAATGAAGATAAACATTTTTTTTTTTTCTTTTATTTGGCACCGGGTATCTGGAGCTTCGCTCCGACTAATCCCGGGGGTGCACAGATGAAATAAAAAAATTTTACAAGCATAAAATAAAGATAAACATAAAAAGGAATTTTTTAAAAAAAAAAAATTATGTTACCTTATATAATCTAGGAAGAATAATGCCGATAGGTCGTTCAGATAAGCCAGGCACATCTGAATCAAGAACTTGTGGGATATCCTCGCAAATCTGCCTTACACCACATCATCAAGGAATCAAAAATTATAAAATTTATACAAAAGCTATATGTTAACACTTCTAAAGAGATACTATTATTGACACCACTTGAGTGCATATAGATGTTGCAACGAAATGATATCAAATAGACATAAAAGGAACTCTATAAACACCTTGTCAGAAATGCCATATGAATGAGAATTTGCAACCTAGGATTAAATAAACCAAAAAGTTATTTGCTTACTCCTACGCACACAACACACACATCAGTAAAGCTAAAAAATAGAATTTGTGCAGCCAACCCCCACAGACATTTCAGGAATTGGGACAAATAATGAAGATGACGATAATGACAATATGTAAATTAAATGACCATACATGAGTGGTTTCCTATGCCAATAAAAATCATAGGTAAAGCCACTTGTACGTTTATCCTCTTAAGCTCATTGATAGAATCATAGCCATCTGTGAATGCTTCAATATGAGTTGGTCATTCCCTCTGTTTTTTGTTAGAGAACCAAAAGCACAGAGCCAGAAGAAGTATTAGCTTGGGACCAAGTTCCACCCACATAGAATGGTTAATGCAGCAGGAAATGAATGATAGGTGTTTTGAGGACCACAAGAAGACTTTGGAGGAGTTGAAATCTTTTTTCTTCAACATATTTTATCTTTGGACAACTGCTTATATTGCTCTTTTAATGATTAGTTATCACGATTTTCTTATTCTTTTACCCCTTCTACCTAGGTGGTTTCGCTTATGTACTTCCTGTGTACATAGGGGCGCCTTACGCTTTTAATAATATCTCGATTATTTATCAAAAAAAAAAAAAATACAGCAGGAAATGAAATTTCACTGAAGACAATAGTAATTATGTCCACATAGTCCAAAATAGAAACATAAACACTTTTGTGTAACTCCAGGTTTGTTCACCAGGCTCCAAAAAATCAAGGTTTTTTCCAATACACAATTACTGGAAATAAATATTACATGATAGCCAAATAGTACTGCTTCCTATCACCTTATAAAGCCCCATAAAGAAATCATGTTACACATTTTTTGTCTTACTACTGAATTATTTTTGTAGCCCTTGCCCTGTTTTAGAGCTGCACACAAATATCAAATTAAGAGCATGTTTGGGATTGTGTTTGAGAAATATAGCTTTTAAGTTCAAAAACGTCTTTTGACAAAAGCTTCATTTTTAAGCTTTTGCCAAAAGTGCATTTTGGCCATTTTTAGAGTAAAAAAGTCAAAAAAACACTTTTGGAATTTTTTACCAAACAAGCCAGCTTTTGTTGGGCACGGCTTTTTAAGTATTAAAAGTACTTTTTAAGCTCTCTAACACAATCCCAAACAGGCCCTAACAGATTTCTAAAAAGTTGCTGCCCAATCATCCAACGCATCTTAAACCCAAAATCATGTCCAAGCACATGTTAAAGTGCTAGTAGTACAAAATAGTTATAAATCATAGAGAAGCTTTTTAGCACATCTACTTCATTCAAAGCACTATTTTAGATAAGAAAATAATGGTAGTCCATTGAATCAAGGATGTAGAATATACCTTCGATAAAGCATCCATAGCACCTTCCATGTGATTTACATCATTACTGTCTAAGCAATTGACTAGAGCTTGCAACAATTCAGGCCATCCCAAGATTCCCCCCAGTTGAACAACAACACTAATAATGGTCCCAACTGTAGATCTAATGTGCCTATCTGCTGCTCCCAAGCAAGGCAACAACTCTGATTTTATATATTGCTGGTTTACAGGAGTCATGGATTTATATGCAGTTCTAAGGTTATTTTTTAATAGCAGGCCTGCAGCTTGTCGAATTTCCACTGATTTACCCTGTTCAGAAGTTCCCAAAAAATCAAAACAATAATTTATCCAAACCCAACATTAGAAATTTCACCAGTGCACAGAAAAATACACATGTTCAAGGAAAAAAATCAATTTTCTACAAACTGGTAATTTGGAAACTGAAATGTGGTGTGCAAAATATCAGATTAATAAGTCAAATTTCAAGATCCATATGCAGACAGTACCTGCAGAAAAAAACTATCAACTTACACTATGAAATGAGTATGTGCAAACAGTCTGAAAAAAGATTATCTACACATCTGTTAATAGTTATAATCCATCTAAATTTTGTTTTTTCCTTTTCTGGGAAGAAAGGCGATCGGCTCCTATGGTTCAGGTCAATATCTTGGGACTGTTATCATGCAATTTAAATTTGGTCAATTTCTTATGCTTGCAAGTTCATGAACAAATATATCATTGTGAAATGGGGCAACATTGATGCTTAAATAGACTCAAGACTAAACTCTAGGGCAACAACCATTTATTGACTTACCTAACATAATCTGGGGCACGCCTAGAACTTAATTAGGTGCTGGAAATTCACTAGAACTTATGGAGAATGTGGGGAAGGGAGCTTCGAGGGTAATAGAGGTAGATTCCATTGTGGGATGTATTTGATCCGTCTTTGGCCATGGTGAACTGTACAGAAGAGGAAAGTAGGGGAAGTGAGATGCTGAATATTCACCCACTTGCTACAATTGGGGAATAAGGAGGATCTTATTCAATGTCATCAGATTGGGTGGTTGAGAGGGCAAAAAAAATTTGTCATGTAGTCAGATTGTGATGCGAAGGTTTTGAGGATCAACTTTTCGCTTTGTTCCCTGCGATTGAGGCTAGCCAACATCAAAGTGGTGTGAGCAGTGTTCTAGATTTGAGGGGGAAATCAGGTAATAGAGGAAAACATGAATTAAAGTGATTGGTGTGTTCATTGAATTATGAATTAAAGTGAGGGGGGAAATGTTCATTATGAAACCTAAGATTATATCATGGAATGTGAGAGGCCTAAATGATAAGGAGAAAAGGATGGGATTAGAAAGATTCTAAGGAAGTGGAAAGCAAATATTGTTTGTTTAGGGAGGTTGTAATCATGTGGATTGGTCATTTTGGGGTCAAGAAGGGCATCAAGAGGTATTTTAGTAATGTGGGATGGGTGGGTGGTGGAGAAGAATGAGGAGTGTGTGGGTAAGTTTTTGGTAGTGTTTCAAACGCATTACTGAGAATTTTGAATGGCCATTTGCAGGTGCATATGGGCCAAATGACAATGTGGAACAAAGATGTCTTTAAGATGAGTTGGTTGGAATGATGAGTTAGTGGGAGATGCCATGTTGTATTGTGGTGGGGGGGGGGGGGGATTTTAATGTAGTATGGTGTCCTCGTGAAATATCAGGCGATTCAAGGCGATCACAAGCGATGTTGGAATTTTTAGAATTCATTCTTGTGCAAGGGCTCATGATATTCCGTTGGTAGAGGGAATTTTACATGGTCAAATAATCAAGATTCTGAGGCATTATCTAGAATTGATAGATTCCTACTATCTCTAGGGAGGGAAGAATATTTTTCAAATGTTTCTCTGAGACGTCTTCCTAGAATCTTGCCATATCACTTTTCGTTGATGTTGGATTGTGGTGTGGGGAGTTGGGGAAGTAGGTATTTAAGTTCGAGAATGTAGCTACAATCAGAGGGTTTTGTAGAGTGGGTAAAAACTTGGTGGGGGTCGTATAATTTTTAGGGTTATCCTAGTCATGTGTTATCACAGAAATTGAAAGCATTGAAGTCAGATTTGAAGAAATGGGATGAGGAGGTCATTGGTACTGTTAGGAAGCATAAGAAGGAGATGTTGGAGGCGGTGAGAAATTTCAATGGAGATAAGGCCCCAAGACCTTAGGGTTTTTCTATGGCTCTTTTTCCAAAAGTGTTGGGAGGTATTAAAAGAGGACACTATGGCAGTTTTCAAGCAGTTTCATAGCCAAAGGAAGTTCGAGAAGAGTTTCAATGCCACCTTTGTATCTCTTATTTTGAAGAAAGCTGAGACGGTGGATGTCAAGGATTTCCATCCCGTTAGCTTGGTGGGTGGCGTGTACAAAATTATTTCTAAAGTCCAGGCAAATAGGTTGAAATCGGTATTGGGGAAGATTGTGAGGTTGCAAGAGAATTATGGAGTTTGCTTTTCCAGTTGGTTGGGGTTGTATGGGTTATGCCTCGAAGGGTGAGAGAGTCGGAGGAGACAATTGGTACACCGTGAAGCTTTGGAAATGAGGAAGTTGGCTCTTTTGCATTTAATGTGGTGTATTTGAACAAAAAGGAACGCAACAGCTTTGAAGATTGTGAACTTTGACGTTGGAGTTGAAGATGTTGCTCCAATCCCTTTATACATGGATAGTAGCGTTTAATAGCGTAATTGTTTCTAATTTCTCTGAGTTTTTGGTGTATTGTTCTTCTTTTTCTATACTTTAGATGTTCTCTTGTACGCTTCCTATGTAATAAGGTTGCGCCCCTCTACGCTTTCAATAAATTAAATTACTTATCAAAAATTGCCTAAAATACTCTAGGACAATCACCTATGTATTGAATTGCCAAAACAATCTAGGACAACACTTAATACTATTGACTCTTAAAAATTAAATTAAATCCTAATAACTTGTTCTGCATCAAACATACAGCATCCATCTAAAAAAATAGGGTTTTGTGAATTATTAAAATTGATCCTATCCTGCTAGCTATGGTGATGACTCCAACTCGTTTGCAAGGCCCCACTGAAGATGATAGATCATTAATTGATTGCCATATTAAAATTGAACCAAGTTATTCAAATCCCATGGAACCACCAAAACAAGCCCTAAACAGTTGAGATAAAGCATAACTGGGACAATTTAACATTCTACAGCACCTTATCATTCCTTTGTTCGAAGAATCAATTGAAAAACCAACTTCAACAACTTAAAACCCTTAAACTAAACCCCACTCGAGCTAATTCGAACCCAACAAAACAAAAAATCAACGAAATCAAACTTTTAATCACAAATAAATCCATCCCTATGTACTCATTGCTTAACAAACACATAAAATCTAACAAAACCCATTATTCTCCAATCAATTCCCTACTTCCCAGACAGCCAACCACTTCAATCAAAGCCAAAATTAAACACATTAAAATCCCTTGAAATCCCTTCTGTATAACAATCTGATCAAAACCCAGTACCCAGCAATACAAAACGAACCAATTTTTCTCGATAATTCAACGATAAACAACACGATTATATGTCTGACACAATAGAAGATGAATTGGGGTTACCTCGGCTCGTGCGAGAATGAAAGAGAGGTAGTTGTTGAAATCAGGGAACTGAGAGTAGTGCTGGAGTTGCTGCCAAATCTGGGACTTGTCCGCGGAGGAAGCGTTGTGCGAAATCTGCTGCTCCAGCAAGCCACAGATCTCTCTGAACCCATCCTCCTTGGGCTGCCAAGAGGCACTACTCGCCGCCATGTTTAGCTCTTTTGAAAGCTTAATCTAAAGCCCTTCTCGCTGTGTGTACGTGTGTCTGAGAGAGAGAAAGAGAAAGAAGTTTACCACAGGTTGTGAGGTTTTGGTGGTGGGCGGAGCAGAGCCGGAGACACCGAGCTGGGTTTGGGTTCAAACTATTGTCTGCGAGAGTCAGAGAGAGAGAGAGAGAGACAAGGACAGAAGGGAGACAGATGGATTGTGGGTTTTGCGCTTTTGGCTGGCTTGTGCTATTGTATGTGAATTAAAGTACGGTAATCTAATTTATTAATCCTTCTATTATCGGCAGTGGGCTCCAAGGAAAATAATTTTCCTGGTGTTCGTGTTAATAAATAGGAGCTTTTTTTTCTAATGACAATGGTGTTTGGGGCTTCATATCAGCTGATCATTGAATATGTACACACAGGATTTCACACTTATCTGACAATTATCTGGTTATTTTTAACCTTAATGAGATTTTACTATATTGTTTGTCCAAAATTGGCTATTCCCATGAGATTAACTAAAATTAGGTTTGATTGTGGTATGGCATTTTCTTTTTGTGTAATGTGGATTGATACCCTTTGAAATAGAGTTTTTTTTTTTTTTTTTTTGATGATGGGTTATGGTTCATGCATTCTTCTCATTTTAGGCTTCTTATGTGGTGTGGATCTGTACATGGAAAATAACTTAATAATATTATACAACTCTAAGCCCACAGCTTGACAAGCATTTAAGAGACCATCTCCGGTGGCGAGTCTTCCATGAAAAAAAGGCATATACTCCCAAGTTCGCATAATTACTAGGAATGTAAATTCAGCCGATTATAACCGGTTACTAAGCGGTAATTAGTAATCGGCTAATGGGTTAACCGCTTTTAAAAGCGGTTGGAAATAACTGGTAATCAGTTCTACCGGCCCAATTATCGGTTTTTACATTTATATACATTCGGTTATAACCGGTAACGGGGTGTATATATATATAATAGATATTAATATATTTATTCTTAAAAAATGTAAAACGAATTCATTTACTTTGGTTTTTTTTTTTTTTTTTTTTTTTCAATAATCACAACAAAACCTAGCTTATTAGGTCAAAAAAGTTATAATTGTTTTTTTTTTTTTTTAAATGCTAACAAGGGCTAAATTAATCCCAACACTTGAAATATGCCCAAAATATCAAATTTTTTAAAGACCCGATTACTGGTGCGGAAAACTGGCTACCAACCAGTAACCGGCGGTTATTTTGGGTAATAGGTAGTTGGTTACTAATTTCAATTTTTAAAATTGACCAAAATTGACCAACCGGGTACACCCCTAATAATTACAATCATTCACGCACATTCTATTATTTTCACTCCTTTCATTTTGTTTCCTCCACATATCCCGACTTGCCTAGACCTCTATCACTATTGCTGATCGAGATGACATGCATCCCAACCCACCATAATTGGTGATAGGGTTAAATATTCCAAACCCCCCTAAAGTTTTTTAGCTTTATTTTTTCCTCCTTAGGGGTTTCATTTTTATTACAGGAGGTCCCTGTGGTTTTGATAAATGACAAAGTTAGTTAATCCGTTAGTTGACCATTAGTTGACCGTACGGACTGACACGTGGACCAATCAGATGCTGACACGTTGCACATATTTAATTTTTTTTTGTTTTAATTTAAAAAAAAATGTTTTTTTAAAAAAAATTAAAAAAAAAAAAAGGAAAAAAAAATTGGGAGTGGCTCGGGCCGGATGGGGTTGGTCGAGCCACCCCTTGGTGCCCAGGGGGTGGCCGAAACCACCCCCATCCGGCCAGATGGGGGTGGCTTGGCCACCCCCATGGCCAAATGGCCAAGAGCCACCTCCAATTTTTTTTCCTTTTATTTTCTTTTCTTTTTTTTTTTTTTTTAAAAAAAAAAACCATTATTTTATTTTTTTTAAAAAAAATTAAAAAAATTAAGTAGGTGCCACGTGTCAGCATCTGATTGGTCCACGTGTCAGTCCTAACGGTCAACTAACGGATGGACTAACTTAGTTATTTATCAAAACCACAAGGACCTCCTGTGATAAAAATAAAACCCCAGGGAGAAAAAAATAAAGTAGAAAAATCTTAGAGAGGTTTGGAATATTTAACCCTTGTTGAAATGGTCTCATTCGGAGGCTTACAAGACTGATTCCCGTTGTGCCACGATTGTGACCCAATAAAAACTAGACTACTGAAATGGGCCCCTTTAAAGGCCCACAGGGAAACCCAACCTATAGAATCCCTTCGGAGACCCACACAGGAATGCCTAACCCGTGAAACCCAACACTCCCTCGTTTGACCTTCCTGTCTAGCCTAACATTGCCTCCAGCTTTAGCAATTCCTACTAATTATGTTGCTTGAAGGTACTTCTCATAAAAGGCAACGTGCCATGAGATCCTCCTCAAGATAGTAACCTAACGAAATATCTCACTCCAAGAAGAAAAAAAGAATAACATTGGAGATCAAGGAAAAAACGTGCCACTTCAAGAAGGGAACCGAGAGGCTATTCCCTTCTCCCAATCACGCCCCTCACAGCACAGTGAAGCGCCTTTCTCTATAATTTAATTTAGGTATCAGAGGTGGAGCAACCATCATTCCCCCATATTGCGGGCCCCAATTGCTTATTCATTTGCCTTCCTTAAAATAACAAATTACTAAATATATGTATATAATCTCCCAATAAGATAATCATATAAAGCTTTAATTAACGAATATAACATTGTCTTGGCTATTCAAAATCCAAGTTTGTTTATGGATTGGAACTTTGCTAATGTAGTAGCTGATATTAGACTTAATTTGCTTAATTTTTCTGTTTGGAAAGCTGTAAAAATTTAAAGGTGTGCCAATTTTTCGTGCACATTCTTTAACTAAATGGACCACTTTACACCTTGTACTTTGAAGCATTTTCAATTGGTCTATCATTTTCACTCTCATTCGGATCAAGAAAGAAAAAACCCTCAATTGTAATTCCTTTCCTCGTTTGAATAAAAATAAAATATTGAATATAAAAGACACCCAATTCGGGGAAAATTGAACCAAGTATTTAGGAGTTGGGAATTCAGCTAACCACATTGCATTCATGGCTCGGAGGACCATATATTCTATATGCCCGCTTTTGTTTGTTGTACTCGTAAATACAAGTCTTTGATCCTGGAATTTGAGGTTTGTGGGATTTCGCTACATTTGGAATAAAATTAGAAAGAGTTTTCGGGCAGGTTGTGATAATTTTGTTGGTGGGTGGGTTTTAAATGTTATTTGACACTAATAAATAGATTTATAATGAATTGGCCAAAATAATATCTCATCATCCAAATTTAGAAAGAAAAAAAAAAGTAAAAAACTAGGGTATAGAGGAGTGATTGAGTCTATGAACTATTTGAGAATGTTCGACCACTCTCAAAGTAGATGATAGAATGATTGAGAACTATTTGAGAATGGTTAATCACTCTCAAAGTAGCTGATAGAACGATTGAACTGCCCTAAAGTGGAGTGGCCGACCACTTCCAAAATGGCCAATAGGGATAAATTTATAATGAATTGGCCAAAATAATAACGCATCATCCAAATTTAGAAAGAAATAAAAAAATGCAAAAAAACTAGGGTAGAGAGGGGTGGCTAATTCCTCCATGACCTATTTGGAAATGTCAGACCACCCTCAAAGCAGCTAATAGGATGGTTGAATCGCCCTAAAGTGGAGTGGCCCACCATTTCCAAAATTGTTTCATATAGATGATAGTAGCCAAAACACAAAATAAAAGGCATTACCAAATAGATACTTAAACTTACTTTCATTTATATTTGAAGAAATTTTATTAAAGACCCATAAACTTTTATCTGATTTGAAAAAATACCTTAAACTTTAAAATCTCTTAATTTAGTCTCATGAACTTTCAATTGCAATCAATTTGGATCATCCCTCAAATTTTAAACGTTACATGACGCTTATACCCCTAACTTTTTTATAAAATTCTAACTTTATTCTTAATTCTAAAACTTTTTTTATTAAAAAATAAATAAAATTAGGGATATTTTAGTTTTTTTTTGATATTTTTAAACTCTAAATTTGACGGAAGAATTCAAATTAAGAGGAATTGAAAGTTCAGAGGACTAAATTAAGAGATTTTGAAATTTGAAGAGGCTTTATCAAATCGAGTGAAAGTTCAAGGATTTTCAGTGAAGTTACTCCTTTATATTTTATATCATAGTATTTTTTTATACAAACAAAAATAAAAAATAAAAGGACATATTAAAGGTGAATAGACACTACATTTATGAATTCTCAATGACAAACTATATATCAATGTTCCACATAATTACGAGGCAAACTATATATTACGCTAATAAGTGGTGGGACTCGTGGGAGCAGTAAGCACGTCGTCGTTTTAACCCCAATTTCTCTTTCCCAAGACACTCAGCTCGAATTCGACTGTCTCCGCAACAATTCCTCCATTTTATCTTCTTCACCGGTCACCGGCGCTGCATATCCATCGTCCATTTCTTCTGACTCATCCTCCTCACCGTCCGATTCATCTCCGCTCGGCATCCATTGGAACTCGAGGTAAAGCTTTTAGTTTTTCCTGGTTTCTATATTTACTCATTCGGGAAAACCATGAATATTTATTGGTGAAAATTGGATTCACAATTAGCAATTAGGTTTAGAAGAGAAAAAAGAGAGAATTTTCGAAGAAAATTGACAAATTTGTTCAGAGTTTAATCGAAGTCAGTGAGTTTCCCAGATCCGGCAAATTTAATCTGATAAATTTGCTAGTTAGTATATAGTACAGTGTAAGATTTCGTAATTACTATGGCTTTCAGCATTCACAATGGGTTCACTACATTTAACTTTCTTCTAGAAATCTAACAAAACTTCTAGAAAGACCCAACAAACTCTCTACATTACTTCAGATTTCCCCTCCCCATTATCTTCTTCCCTGCACAACCATATCAGCAAGAACACATAGGAATGAGCCGAGAATGAAAGAAAGTTTGGAATACAACTTCCATTATGCTACTTTCTTGTGTTGAAACTCTCTCTCTCTCTCTCTCTCTCTCTCCCTAAAACTTTTGGAATACATATACGTATTTATATACGAAGAAAGTTTCAGAATTTGATGACTTTGTGTTGCTTCTGAAACTCGCCGATTAAAGGTACGTTTTTTTGTTTGAATCGAAATCTCCAATTTTTCGATTGAAGTTTCCCCTTTTCTGTTTCAAGTAATCGGATCAGGTTTTTGTTTGGATAGCATTGTATGAATCGATCAGGTCAGGGGTTTTGATTTCTATGTTTTTGTTACGATTTTTGATATCTGATCTTTTGTGATCTTAGGGATTTAGGATTTGATTTGATTTAATTTTTTTTTTTTTTTTTCCTTCTCTTGGGGAAAAAATCAATTCTTTTTTCGATGGCTGAGTCCGATGCTTGCTGAAGTTGTGGCAATTTGAGTGTTTGTGTTTGGGGCTTAAAAATCTTTAGGAAAGGTCGATTTTTCGTTAAAAAAAAAAAAAAAAAAATCGTAATTTTACTGTTTTGCTCAGAGTATGCCTAAAAATTTTGCTATCTTTTATTTTGTTTTTCTTTAGATAAATATTGTGATATGGTTTTCTTAGGCCTTCTTCGATTGTGATATGGTTTCGTTTTCTGTTTTTCAGTGATAATGCTATCTTGTGCCCTCGGAGTTGGGCCTTGTTTGGCTTTGACATGGTAGAGTTGATTTGAAACTTCAGTTGTATGAAGTTGATAATATTTTTATCTTTCTAAGTGTGTGAAGATTCAAGTTCAGTTTTTTGGAACTGTATTATTGGAAACATGAGGATCACTTGGTCAACTCTTATTCTTTTAGTTACATAAGATGGACCAGATGGTTGTGCTCTGTACATATAAATGATGTTTAGATTTGGTCTGTGGAACTTTAGAAAAAATTCTGGATTCATTATTTTTTTTTAATGAGAATGTGGGATCGACACTACACATTCATGAATTACTTGTACATTTACTTAGAAATTAAAAAAAAAAAAAAAAGAAGTATTGGTACATTGGTGTCAAATGAGAGAAAATTTAGATAAACTCTACGTCTTCATAACTCACTCAGAATGTCAAGTAACCTTATATTATGCTCTATTCCGTTTTTATCAAATTACGTCTTCTAACCATTTTACAATTAACATTCAGTCGTATTAATTGTTTTTTAATTGATTGTTTGATAAAAAAGACTGCGTTCTTAAAGTTTGAAATCTTGTTCAAGGGTTGAAATCTTGTTAAAAAAAGAAAGAAAGAAAGAAGGAAGCAATTCAGTTAAAGTGGTTGGCATCCAAACTAATAAAAAATAATATTTAACTAAAGTAAAGAAAGATATAGAGAGTTTAATATTTGGTTCCTTTTAAAGGTGGCTCACCAAATTTGTTAAAGTGACTTTTTCTCCTCAAATTTAACTTTTATTTGAGGAACCCATTGTGAATGGTCTTACAAGAGCCATAGAGTCCCAATGCTAATACAATGCTAGTTGAGTAGTCATTAGGTATTGTTATTATTATTATTTTTGATCTTTTGTTGCTTTTTTGGGTGTAGTGATGAGCAAATTTAGAGTGTAATAACTATGGATGGCGAGGCTCAACGGTCAGTATCTTTTCGGTTAAATCGTAGAGGAGAGCGGGCTAATCAAAGCCCTCATTTCAAAGGTAAGCAAGTCCACATTTCTCAAATCAGTGAAAATAGTTATTTATATTTGCGTTCTATACATGGGTTTTTGACTTTTTTCTTGTGGGGTTGTTCTATGCGGTATAATGAGTTAAATCTTTGTTGTAGTACAAGAAGCGAATGACTATGTATGAATTTTTCAAGGCAATGCAAAGCTGATTGTTAGCGGTTATGTGGGTTTTGGGATGTAAAGATCAAGGATTTTGTTATAAAAATCAGTGAAAAATAATGTTTACATTTCATGTTTCATATTTAGGTTTTTGTTCTGCCATTGGTTTATGCGATCTAATGAGTTAAATCTTTGCTGTAGCTATGAGTAGATTCTTTTAAGGTAATGAAAAGCTGATTGTTACTGTTATGTGGGTTTTGGGTGTAGCACTAGGATTTTGATAATCATAGAGGTAGCCTTATATTTTGTTGTGTACAAGAAATTTAAGTAGGTTATGTTTTGGTGGTGGTGGTGGTGCAGATTCGGAAGAAGGTTTCTTTTATCCAGAGAGGTTGCCCCAAGATTATCCCATGAAGATTGTTTGGAAGAAGGGGTTTATTCGATTGGTTCTCGTAGCAGGCATCTTGTGGGTGTTGCTAATTCTTATTGCATTGTTGTTTCATGTGTGGTCTTGCCAATCTTCAGTTTCTTTCTTTTCAGGTATATGTGGGAAGATGTAAATCTTTCCATGGTATTTTGAATTGGTTACTTTTTGTTTTTGTCATAAGTTTCTTTTCTGCCTGCACTCAATTTGGTTCCTGTGGAAATAAAAGAAGATGATTGTATCTTTTAATTTAGCAATTGTTGCTTACTTATCAAAAAAGAAAAGTTTTAATTAAATTTTTTTTTTCCTGCATTTCAAAAGCTGAATAGCTCAACACATAGCTCAATACGGAAGCCTCTGGTCTGGAGGTCTTGTTTTCTTGGGGTTCCCAAAAGCTGAAAGGTCATAGGTTCGAAGCAATTTCTTTTCATCTACCTACATATCTATGGGAACTAAATGGGAAATTGTGTAAACTCTTTACAAAAGGAGAGATGATAAACCTAGGATTTATGATATAGCTTATGTTGAGATATTACTCGCACTGCTTATGTCCTTTGCAATATTTTCCTGTTTAAAACTCAATAGATAGATTCATGTGACATTTGAAATTCTGGAGAGTGAGTGGGAGAAAAAAAAAGGTTTTTCAAGCAGTAAGAGCTACAAATTTGGCAGCTATTCATGAATAAATGTGGAATGTAATTGCGCATTTGAATCAGGAAGAGAGAATACATTGATCTAGTTTTGGGGTGTTGGAGGGAGGGGCAGTGTGTTTGCCATTCTGGAATTACTTGCTATTTTTGCACTTGATTTCTGGTTATAACATTATGTATGCTTTAGTGGAAAGGATCTGTACGATTCAAATTTTGTTTTCCTTATATCTTTTCAATGGTTTGTCATGATATCACAGTTTTCTGCTTTATGTGCAGCTATGTGTAACAAAGATAGCAAACTATTAACAATATTAGGCAGAAGTGGGATTGTACCACAACCTCAACCACAACACCGTAAGATCATGGCAATATCTCTTCTTTGATGTTTTGATCTTTGCCTAGTTGCAATAATTGATATTGATTTGCTCATTTTAATTAGGCTGTCCAATTCCCCTTGCCAATGACCCTGATAAAATAGTTATTCCGAAGGGAAGAACTCCTGACAAAATTGTTAAAGATTTGTCCTATGTCATGGAGGATGAACTTTGGAATAATGGATCTAAGACATCTGCACTATTTGGAGGGCATCAAAACTGGTCACATCGAGTGGAGAGTTTCAAACTAAATTCAACTATGAAGGTAAAATGAATATTTTGCTACAGTCAAATATCGTGTTAGCTTTAACTATTGTTCTTATTGTTGTTGTTGTTGTTGTATGATATTGTCTTATGAGTATATCTTCAATGAGGTTGTGGCAGAAAAGCTGCCTTTTGTGCCCACCACTAAATGAGTGCCAAATCAGTTTATAACAAATTAGAAAAAAGTCTTGAATGCATCAGATTATACCTACCTATTGTGAAACCCAACGTATGAAACCCATTTTTTCCCTTTCTCACTTGGCTTTTCTCACGAAAACATCAACCCCATTATTTCTTACGCAAACGCACAGCCCACTGCCCAGAGTGAGACACCGCCACGCCACACCATGGATGGTTGGGTGTTTGCATATGTTTCATTCATTCCTACCTAAAAAATTTGCAAGAGCCAAAAGCCACGAGCCGTGGGATTCTTTTCTTTCCTTGTATTTGTCTGGCCACGTGTGATGATGAAGAGTTGGCCATTAATACAGAGATGTTTCCAAATACGTACAGAGTAAAGTTTTTCTTGTGCTACAATAATTGCTCAAAGAAGATGCTGACAGTTTGTTGAAGGAAGGCCAAAAAATGTCTTCTTTCACTTTGGCTGTGCGTCTCACAAGCAAGCACTTGTGCATTTGTTTGGGTTCGCAACCCAGCAAATTCAAGCACAACCGCCTGGCAAAAAAATGGATTGGAGCAACCCATTACTCAGAACTTACCGGTGGAGGGAATGGGTTTTTCTCAGAGGCCCTGCGGTGGGGTTTTCTGAGTCCCTCAGCCGAAGCAGCGAATCGGAGACAACATCTGCTTGGGTGGTGGCGCAGCAGTGGGGAACGGCTTGGGCATGGCGGCGTGGTCCAATTCTGGGTGGTGGGCTGGGCGGTGCGGGTGGGGCTGTCACTGGGCAGTGGCAGTGTGTTTCGGTCATGGTGGTGGGCTGATGTGTTGGAGAAAGAATGAGAAAGGAGAAAGAAGGGGTAGAAAGAATGGGTTTGATGTTTGCGTGAGAAAAGTAGAGTGAGAAAGGGGAAAAAATGGGTTTCGTACGTTGGGTTTCACAATAGGTGGGTATAATCTGATACATTCAAGACTTTTTTTCTAATTTGCTCTAGGCTGATTTGGCATTTATTTAGTGGTGGGCACAAAAGGTGGCTTTTGTGCCACAACCGCACAGAAGACGCACCCTTGTCTTATTGCTGCAACTACTACTCAAACTATCATTCTGATGATTATGATTATGATTATGATGATTTTGAGTGATTGAAATTTTACTAAAAAGCAAAAAGACGTAATCCCAGTACACAAGAAGTATACAAGAAAGACACGTAGCTAGAAGGGGAAAAAATAACCAAAAAAAACATTAAAATCAAGCTCATTAGGAAAGGCTAAAACATTTGTCCAGATGTAAAGAGTATTGAAGAAGAAAGATTTTAGTTCCACCACCGTCTTCTTGCGGTCTTCAAAATTTATATCATTCATTTGCTTCCAAAGACACCACAAAAGGTAAGACAACACCATCTTCCACATTGCTGCACTCTGAGGACTGCCTTGCTAGAAACATACAAGAAAGACACCTAGCTAGAAGGGGAAAAAAGATCAATAAAAACATGAAAATCAAGCACATTAAGAAAATGTAAAACAATTGTCTGGAGGCAAAGAGTATTGAAGAAGAAAGATTTTAGTTCCACTACCATCCTCTCGCGGTCTTTGAAACTTCTATCATTATTTTTCTTTCAAAGATACCACAAAAGGCAAGACGCCACCATCTTCCACATTGTTGCACTCTGAGGACTGCCATATAACCTCTCAAACAAGCGAAAAGTTTTATCACTCCCCTAGGCATAACCCAAGACAACCAAAAACAATTGAAAATAACACTCCATAAGGCACTAGTAGCCTCACAGTAGAGAAGAAGATCCACAGACTCCCCACTCCTCTTAGACATACAAATCCAATCGACCACCAAGACATGATGCTTCCTAAGATTATCCAAAGCGAGAATCTTTCTTAGGGCGGTCGACCAAGCAAAGAACATCACTTTTAAGACAACCTTACTGCGCCAAATACACTTCCAAGGGAAAGGAGAACCATCATGAGGGATAAGGATGTTGTAGAATGATCACACGGCTCTCTTGGAGGAGGCCTAGCAAAGCTTGTCTTCACTTCCCCGACCTAATCTAAAGGAGTATAATAAAATTATAAAACAAAACAAGACATCCACCTCCGAATCATGAGTTTCAATTGCTTAATATTATTTTGACAATAATCATGTGGGACAAGGATGTTGTAGAATGATCACACACCTCTCTTGGAGGAAGCCTAGCAAAGCTTGTCTTCACCTCCCCAACCTAATCTAAAGGAGTACAATAAATTAAAAAACGAAACAAGACATCTACCTCCCAATCATAAGTTTCAATTCCATAGTATTATTTTGACAATGATAAATTTTTTTTTCCTTGATTCTAATAGCATAGGTTATTGCCTAAGAAGGTAATGATGATGAAAGTTGCTTTGATCAATTTTATGTCTTCCATATATGTTGAAAAATCCAATCTTTTGTCACTTTTATGTTCCTATTCAATATAGCTTTTTTGTTTATTATTTGTTGGTCCTTCAGGTGCACTGTGGATTTATTCGCAATAGTGGTGCTGAAATGGCTCGTTCAGACATTAAATATGTCAAGAAGTGTACGTTTGTGGTTGCATCTGGCATTTTCGATGGATACGATATACCTCATCAGCCTTCAAATATAAGCCGTCGTTCTAAGAAGCTCTTCTGTTTCCTTATGGTGGTCGATGAGATTTCCCTCAAATTCATAAAGGAAAATGTTACTGTCAGACAGGATGATGATGGGGGGAAATGGGTGGGTATCTGGCGTCTTGTCTTACTAAAGAATCCACCTTATGATGAGCCCAGAAGGAATGGGAAAATACCCAAAATTTTACTCCACAGGTTGTTCCCCCAAGCTCAGTACAGCATTTGGATTGATGGTAAAATGGAACTGATCGTTGATCCGTTGCTAATGCTGGAAAGGTATCGTATAATGCATGTTTTTGTATGTCTTGAGACTTGTAGAGAAACTGCATCCTATATTCTTATGATTTTAGATAGAACTTTAAACTAATCCTTCATTCAGCTATTGAGAGGAAAGTAAAGAAAATGAAAGTTGAATCTTTTGTTTGTTATGTTGTTCTATAAGCTTGCTACCCAACTGGATCAAAGCCAGGGAAATACTTTTAATCTGTCTATGTGGGAGATTCTCATTTGTTTTAGAAGTGAAAATAGGTCAATGTTAAGATCACCCATCCAAGATATTATGGGGAAACTACCTTTTAAAGGAACTGTTTTTTTTTTTTTTTTTTTTTCTCCAGATATTTATGGCGTGGGAAGTACACATACGCCATTGCTCAGCACAAGCATCACCACAGTATATATGAGGAAGCTGATGCAAACAAGCGGAGAAAGCGATATGCCCGACCACTTATTGATCTCCACATGAAAATTTACCGCTATGAAGGAATGGAATCATGGAGTCCGGGAGGGAAAACAATTAGTGGTAAGTTGGAAACAAGATATTTGGATCTGTACCTGGTTCTGTTTAGTTCTTTTTAGTGAAATTCAGGCGCTGACCTCTAGGTTATGACACTGCACTAAACACGTAAGCAGAGACTTTAAAAGATGGTTCAAAAGTTGTTAATACAAGAGTCCTCATGTATACATCATAAGCTTTGATTAGTGAGCAAAGGACAAATCAAGCCACTGTTGGTTGGAAAACTCACACAAGAAGTTTTGGAAATTCAAAGGCTTTGTGAGCAGAGTATTTATTTTCCAAAAGGATAGATAGTTTCCACACTTCAGTTTATTCTATGTTGATAGAGAGAGGCACGGCCTTTTGTGTTGGAGGAGCCCATCCTCTGACACAAAAGGCCAACTTCTGTGAGTTCCACCTTTCACCAAGGTATTTTCATAGTAAAGTCAATCTTCTTGTGTTTTACTTGGGAAAGTAACCTAACTATAATTCTATAAATGACATTAAATTGGTTACTCATCAGAAAAACTGGCCAACCTTCCATTTGCATAGTGTAGAAATGATACCCTTGTTATATCATAATATTAACAGAGCTTTGACATGCAGATGTTCCAGAGGGAGCCATTATCGTACGGGAACATACGGCGATGAGTAACTTGTTTAGCTGCTTGTGGTTCAATGAGGTCGACCTCTTCACACCAAGAGACCAACTGAGCTTTGGCTATGTTGTATACAGGTTAGGGGGTTCGTTCAATTTCCATATGTTTCCAAATTGTGAGTACAACTCACTGTTTGTGCTGCACCCACACACAAGGGAGCATTCTTCAGCTGTTGAATGGGTAAAGAATATTTCTGAGCTTGATGGGAAAGGTAGCAGAATGAAAGAGAGTAGGGGAGGGTTAGGCTTGTGGACTCCTTATCCCGGGAACCTTGATTCTGTTGTCCTGCCGTCTGTAGCAAGAACATCAAAAGCAGGCTGAAGTTCACTTAATCAATTGATCATTTTTATTAGCTTCCAAGATTTTCTCATGATTTAATTTGTTGTCTAGTGAATGTGTTTTACACATTCTTTTTCCTACAAAGAGGGCGTAAGAGATGTGGGTGTATACCTACCCAAAATTGATCTTAGTGCATATCTTTTCACCTAAAATAAAAGACGCTGAAAAGTCTTTAAATCAATAAAAACCTTGACAACTCCCTATACCCTAAAAACCCTATCCATTCGTCAAAGTTATATACATTCATTTCTTTTTAAGTGAAGTCAACTTGGAATTGGTTTTTTTTTTCTCGAACGAAAGAAAAAAGGACGTATCTTGTATGTATATTAATTTTTTTGGACCTTAAATACTTTTTCTTTCAAACGATTATTTCTGAAATAAATGAAATGGGTGAGCAAGATTTATGAGTTTAGCGTTTGATTTGATATTCAGAATTTGGTCATTTAAAAACCTGGAGCTGTCTCCAATTTCTCGACACCCAGAATTCAAATATTATAATTTTGTATATAGCATTACGAGCACAAATTTTTGCTCTTTTTATTTTTTTATTTATTTCATTTTTGTTGCAAATACATTCCATAAAACAAAAAGGGGTAAAAAATGTTGTGATCTTTTATACCTTGGGCAAAAGCTAAAGAATGAGCCACATGATAGAAGCGTGAAGGCACCAAAACAGAGGAGGCCATGAATATAACCATCTCGAAACTCTTCAACCCTACCCTAGTAGGCATGAGACTCTTCAACCCTACCCAAGCGGACAAGATAATGACCCTCGAAATACCTTTCACAAATCCAATTTTTGAGATCAACCCTATCCAAACCTCTACTAGGTAAAAACAACCCCAAAGAGAGGAGGGAAGCATTGCTGATCTCAAAAATCGGATTTGTCAACGAGGAGTGACTCACTTCAAAAACAAGTCTTCTCCGCAAGATAAAACAACCAAATCTAGGGAGACCAGAACCCAAAAATAACAAAAAGAATAGGAAAACAGAAATTAGAGCAGAAACATAACACACATAAAAAATTAAAAATCATCAGCAAGCCACAGGGGTTGGTGAGAAGACGGAGGAAGATAGATTGGGCATGCAAGCCAAGCACGGGCACATGGAGGCCAAAATTGGACGCAACGGAAGATGTCAAGGAGCTGCGTTGCCTAAAGCTTTAAAATGGTGGCTCGACCACTCTAAGGTGGTCCAACCATCCTCTTTGGTGGATGGTCCAAAAAAACCTTTTCTTAAAAAAAAAAAATTTCGTTCAAAATAGATGAGGTCATTACGGTCAGAATTTTGAGAATTGCAGGATCCTGAACCATCATTAAATGACATGAAATAATAAAATAAAACATTTGAAGTCCAGACAATTAGGGCAAAACTATATAGCTCGAGGATTTCACATTTCACATCTCTCCTCTAGTTCCCTAGGAATCATAATAGCAGTCAAAAAGCTCATAGCATGCTCACACATAAAGCTACAGAACCAACATTGACATTATATTATGAAAACATTAAAGATTATATATCGACTTGAAAGTAAGAAATTCCATGGAGATAAAACATATTAAATATGATTATAAAACAAGCAACATATGACATATCTAACTGGGCTCCATCAATCCTAAATGACCGATCGTTCGTCAAAACTCAATAAAGGAGTAAATGCAACACCCCAAATCACAAATGGGTGACACAAACTAACAAAAAAGGAAACGAAAAATACAGGAATTACAAGATCTGCAACGTCCTCACTAAAAGAATACTCCTCATTGGACTAGCCGAACTCAAAACGGACCAGAACCTTTATTTTTACTGCTGGATATAAGAGAGATGTGCAAGCCAGGAAGGAAAAGCAGATAAATAAACAAATTGCAGAGCTCATGCGATGCTGATTAAGGTGAAGAAATAGGAGACACGAGCATCAATTAGTTGCGTCTCGGCTGTAGTACTGGTCAAGGGTCTTTGCAGGTATACGATGGAGAAGCTCACGGGGGAAAATGCGAAGAAGTGTCCATGCCAAATCTAGCGACTGGAAGATATTGCGGGTGTCATAGGCTCCTTGGGCTACAAATTTCCTCTCAAATTTATCCAAGAACTCCAGATACAGCTGTTATATAAAGACAAATCTCATTAGCATGTTCTGTTTGTTTCCGTGAATTATTTACTCATTGATGCAACAAGAACAATCTTCATAATAAAGAAATGAGGTAACAGACCAGGTCCTCAGAAGAAAGCGCTTCTTCTCCAACCACAGCTTTCATTGCCTGTACATCCTTCCCAATAGCATAATTTGCATATAGCTGAAAATAAGGCAAACATTGCATGAAAAGGAAGGTTAGATGGCTTCAAGTTAGACAGTACCGAATTTGTATTATGATTGACTACCCAGACAGACCTGGTTGGATACATCAGCATGGTCCCTGCGAGTCATCCCCTCACCAATGGCACTCTGCAGAAAATCAATAATGCTTTAGAGTACACCCCCAAATTTGTACTTAAATTTCTGAGATGCCATCCCTCTCAGGACATGTTTGGTAAAATGTTTGGCAGACAGCTGCTTTTTTACAGCAAAAGCAATTTTAAATGTGTTGTAAAACATGCTAGGCTGCTGCTTGTGCTGTCCAGTAGCAGCTTTTGGGAAGCAGCAAGGGGGTTTGCTTCTCAAAGCACCCCTAGGCTAGTAAATTATTTTGATTGGCAACCTCATTATTTTTTAAACATTGCCATGATAATCTTTTATACTTTCTCCAATCATCCCATGATATTTATTTTAGTTATTTCACATGTTCAGAGCAATTTTAAAAACAATATTTAACAGACACTAAGCAAAGCATTTCATTGTTGCATGCAGCTGCTTCAGCAGAACATTGACTAAACAATTTTTTAGCAGCGAAGCTGCAGCAGTTTTGCAAAGCTATTCATTCACAGCAGCTTTTGCATAAGTAAAGCATTACCAAACTGGCCCTCAATATGTAGAAAGTTCGAACGATTTAAAAATTAATCCTTACCTTCATCAGACGAGACAGGGAAGGGAGAACGTTGATGGGTGGATATATCTGCTCAATTCAAACAGATCTTAGCTTCAGAATCTTTATAAGCTCACATAACTAAGCAATATCATTCCTAATCTGTGTACCAGTGATAGAAAGGAATAAGAGACCTAGCTCTCCCAATGCAACAAGAACTATTTTACAATTTGAAATCAAACTAGATGAAGCTAATCTTCATGTATTGTTTTTAGTGACCAACCAGTTCTGTCAAACCCATTCACAATAAAAATATTCACCAATACCACATTAGTATAGAGAATGGACAGCTCTCATCGGTGGCATAAAACTAAATGTCCACTTCCTTAAATACAGTTTGCAGTATCCTGTTTATCAGATACCAATATTTGGACATTAGGATAAGAATGTTGCATATTACATGTTGCCACATACATCCCTAAATTACCACCTACAGAAGACACCGAAATCTATCTGAAGGTTAGATAACTCATCAAACCACTATCCTCAATGACATTACTTCAGGACTCTAAACATTGTTATAACCTTACCTGTCTGTTGTGCAATTGCCTGTCAATGTATATCTGCCCCTCCGTGATATATCCTGTAAGATCTGGCGTGGGATGCGTTATATCTGGCCAAACAAGGAAAGCAATGTTAAAGAATAATGACCACTAAAGCAAGAAAGAATAATAGGCGAGATGATCTTTTTATTTTTAAGAAAATGTAATCGAGATATCATTAAAAGCATAAGACGTCTTTAGGTACACAAGAAGTATACATGAGCAAATGTCTAATCTGGTTTAGGATTGCTTTACCATCATTAGGCATAGTTAAAATTGGAATTTGTGTTATAGAGCCTTTCCGCCCTTCAATTCTTCCAGCACGCTCATAAATTGTTGCCAAATCAGTATACATATACCCAGGGTACCCACGCCTCCCAGGCACTTCTTCACGTGCAGCAGACACCTGCACAGCAGCAATAGGTAGTTCGTGTCATGCAAATTGTTTTAGAAAGTGCTTGAAGATCTTACAGAGCAATCAAAAACACTCCAAAAAAATAGCAAAGTTTTAACTTTCTAATACTTGGAAACCATGTAATTTGCAAATATTTTGGAATATATTGAAGCTATCAGAATTCCAAAAAGATGTTAAAGGATGTTACAAACAGGTGCATGCATTTTGATTTTTCTTTTCAACAAATTACAGTATAAGGTAGAGCCTCAACTAGCAAATTTAAAATGTAAAGTTTTTACATTACCTCACGAAGAGCATCAGCATAAGAACTCATATCTGTAAGTATGACAAGGACATGCTTCCCACATTCATAAGCCAAATATTCAGCAGTAGTAAGAGCAATACGAGGAGTGATAATACGTTCAATTGTAGGGTCATTTGCCTGTATAAGAGCACGTCAGGACACACAACTTTAGGAAAGGCATTCGGGCAAGGTATAGCTGAATTCCCACATTATAGAAACGGGTAATCACAATATGATTCACATGAGAATTTCAAAAATATACCAGGTTCAAAAATAGGGTTACTCTCTCCATTGAGCCATTCTCCTCAAAATCGCGTTTAAAAAACTGTGCAGTCTCCATATTTACACCCATAGCTGCAAATACAATGGCAAAGTTGTCCTCTTCCCCATCCTGTAAATTCATATAGCAGGTTAGAATAATCACCTAAAAGTTAGAACCAAAATAAAAACATTAATAAGAAGATAAGAGACATAGTAAATCAAGTGGCCGTCCAAGAAACAACAGGGTCACAAGTAAGCAAATAGCATGAGATAACATTTTAATTGAATCAGTTCGACTTCAAGTCATCCATGGGACATTTCGACTCTTTCAGAGATTTCAAATTTAGAAGTTTGACTACTTTAATACAAGGATAAATATGACACTATATGGTAGATAATTCTGGCACCACACGAATTTCATTGCGAAAGGGAGCTGCTATTTCTACTTCTACTAAGATTTTGGCTTTGACTACAAAATTATGGTGTACATGCATTTGTAGTTGGACAAAATTAATCAAAGTGGATGGACTTCAAGCCATCTATGGGCCATTCCAACTCTTCCAGAGATTTCAAATTTACTTTAAGCTACAAATGCATGCAATTTTATCTAAGAGAGAAAAAAAAAGTAAGTTCAACCACTTTAATCTCCAAAGATAAGTACTTCATTGTAAGGTAGATAATTCTAGCCCAACACAATTTTCATTGCATAGGGAGCCACTAGCCCTACAAAGATTTTGGCTTCACCGACCAAAATTTTGTACATGCATTTTTAAGTACGTCTAACATAAAAATCAGTGACAAAAGGCAAATTCATCAGAAGATATAGGACAACCTTTTTATGGTTCTCCTGCTTTCAGACATCTAACTTTGTTTAATATTCAATTATCACTAGCTAATAATTATTAGTACAACAGTGATACCCCAAGAAGGTTTTCAGTCTTCTCCAGTCGCTTGACCAAACCAGCTTGGCGACATATCTGAGCAGCAATTTCATTATGTGGAAGACCGGCAGCAGAGAAAAGAGGAATTTTCTGTCCTCTGGCAATTGAATTCATGACGTCAATTGTAGAAATCCCTGTCTGTATCATCTCCTCAGGATAGGTTCTCTCACTAGGGTTGATAGAACTCCCTAGAAAAGACAAGTGATGAATTAAAGGATATGAAAATATATCATGGATACAAACATCATGTATCATCATTTGCTCCACTAACTCACCAGATATATCCAAGTAAGCCTCAGGCAAAATAGGGGGGCCATTATCAATGGGTTTTCCAGAACCATTAAATATACGCCCAAGCATGTCCATTGAGACAGGAGTTTTCAAAACCTGCAACAATGTCCAGGGAGAGGATGGGGGATTAGAGGAGCAGAAATGATTCTTCTGAGAAAAAATGCTGAAGTAAAAGTCAGACAATCAAAAATTGCAAAAGACAAAACCGAGCTCCCCTCTATAGTCCATACTAATACATCACTACTTTATAGTTCATCAAAAAATGGCTGCCTAGCAGAGACTTTTTTACACCAGGCTACTCAATTTATTAAAATACCAACATGTGGAGGAAACTCTTAATTGAAGTACAGGCAGTTGGTGCCAAAGCCTTATACAATAAGTGAAATCCCTCTGTGCTACAACAAATTCTTCTATTTGCTTTTGGACAATCATATTCACATATACTATGCCAGGCTGTATGTATTATCTCATTCAGTTCCCATCTCCTTTATCACCTCATCACTCTACCAGTGAATCCATAATCTAAACTTTCCAATATAGTGGCATACAATCCAGCATTTGAAAATTCGGGATTAATATAACGCCACCAATGCTTAGCATTGAAGAAAGAATGCATGGTCCCAGGAATAAAAAGAGTGGGATTAAAGTACATAATTCCCTTAAAGAACCTATCATGAAGGTCCTGATGCTTTTAGCCAAGCACAACATCACAAGTTTCTAATACCAAATGACCCGTGTATGTGGGTTGCGCCCTCTGCGCTCTTTTTATATATCATCATTACTTATCAAAAAAAAGTTTCTAATACCAAATGAGAACTTCTAGCATACTGCAAATACACCCACTAGGTCTTGTAGTGTTTTAGAGTCCCCTTAATGATATCACTTCACCAGGTAGATAACTCTAGAGTCAAAATTTACATAATGAGCGTACCATGCAATGCCTAGACAAATCAATTCACTATGCCAATTTTTTTTAAGTAATTCATATCATTGATAAGCGCAAAGGGACACAACCCTAGTACACAAGATGTATACAAAGAGAGTCCCCCCATTAAAGGCACTAACGGAAAAATACTTCAATAATACATAGGAAGAGTATGAAAAAAGTTTAGTACCTCTCCTGTAAATTGCACGGTTGTGTATTTGTTGTCAATTCCAGATGTTCCTTCAAAAACCTGGCCATTAACAAACAAATAAACAAAGCATAGAGATAATAAATTTCTTCACTATTGACTATAATACCAGAATAGATTTAAAGAAAAGGGGGGGTGTTTTTAACTACAGGGCAATTTAGAGACATGTATGAACTATAATTCTATGAAGAAGTATAAGGGTCCATGATCAAGATGTGAAAGTTCTAAAATTTATAAACTGAGCAAGAATGTCAATTATGGGGAAATCACAACCATGAGGATCAAATAATATAGATTTAAAAATAACAATAACCTGGACAACAGCCTTTTCGCCATCAACTTCTAGAACTTGACCACGTCGAGTGGTTCCGTCTCCTAAACGTATATTGACAATCTCTTGATATTTCGGCCCCTGACACAGTTAATCAGAGGATAGATTATTCACCCAGAAATACGAGGAAGGGTGAGAAAGCTTAACAAGACTGGCAAGAAGGTAAAATCCCCACCTTCACTTTTTCAAGGATAACCAGAGGTCCGGCAACCCCAGAAACAGTTCTATACTCTGCAATGTAATTAAAAATAAATAAATGAGCAAAACTTATTGAAATATAGCTAGAACCAATTGTACAAGTTCTCATAATCTTAACCACTTTATTCTATTTACTACACATAATTTACTATTAATTCATTGAAGATTGTGCTTGATTCTCATATTCTGAAAGTATCTCAAAATCACATGGCCAAAATTGACCTCATCACTGAATCCAATGACATGAAATATAACACGTAAATCAGTGTAAAACTCACCCATGCCAACTTCCAGTGTCCCCTCCATGTCGTTTTCGTTTTGCACCACGCCCATTATAGAGCTTCAAACACACAAACAAAAAATTCAAAAAATCCATAGACACCAATATAAACACAACTACTGTGATACTTCGGGGGTTCATAAATAAGATACTCCAGTATGCTCATGCTAAATTATTCATTATTCTCTGTTTGGTTGCCAAGAAAACACACTACAATGGAAATGAACCGAAAATGAATCTCATTTGCCTAAATTCAACTAATCCAAATACTGAAATTCGGCACAGTTACGAGTACAGTTCATAGTCCTCTCGGGTCCCGCACAGCAAATACTGCAATCTATCAATTTGTGACGATTCTTATTTCTCACTTTAACCAAACGCAGCCCTAACTCAAATTCTATGACAATTAAACGCCATTATTACTCGAAAACCTCAAAAATTACACTAAAGAAACCTCATTTCATACAACATACGATAAAACGAAAACAAAACTATCGATAATTTATAAAAAAAAAAAAAAAAAATCGCCAAAAATCTAACTAAGAAATTCGAAAATGAAAATCAAATTTCCACATCAGCTACACAATTGAACACGTTCCATTGTCATATATACTCAAGGTTTGTGATCACAGAGACTATAAAATTAAGATTGAATCAAAGAGAAATTACGATTTAGGATCAAGTGGCTGCGAATTGAGGATGGATCTGAAAGTGAATCGGAGCGTACCTGTACTTTTTGATCCGAAACAGAGAGAGAGCGAGCGAGAGAGCGAGAGAGAACGAGAGAGGGGGAATAAACTGGGATCTAGTGGAGGAGAAAAGTGAATAAATTATATAATTTATAAGTAAATTAGAAATGTAAATTAAATCGGCTGATTTGTGATTATTGAAAATATTGATGGATAAAAGACAAGAACGACTGGTATGTACTACTGCGTAAATGGCCCAGCCAGCCCGGGGGATATTTGGTTCGTTGCTGTGTTTTGACGTGGCTGACAGTGATTGTGTTGTGTGTGTGATCTGATCTCAATCTTTTAAAAATAATTTCAGAGGATTTTTTTAAAAAAAATTATTTATTAAAAATAATGTATATGGAATCCTAAAATGTGAATTATTTAATTAAAAATAAAAGATTTTATTGTCTTTTTTAAGATAGAATAATCTACAGATATATACAGTAAACAAGTTCAGTCACTCTATAATAGGACCGATTGTAGAGTAGTATAGTCCAGTCTTTTATGGGGACACAGACAACTGATTGGGGGGACGGGGTCCACTGCAGCTTCCGAAAATTTTGTCGTTTTTCAGCTTGGCATTGTAGTTAATATCTGACGGCCCGAGATGAAGGAGCTAATATAATTTTGTTTCACTTCGTAAGAACTAAGATGGGACTTAGAAAGTGTATAACCAATCAATGGAATAAATTCCTTCAAATTTGGTTTTAAAAAAATTTGCTTTAACTTATTCTATAAAATTCATATGTTTTCAAAATACATATAATTTTTAATAGGCTCGATACCCAGTCTATCGACTAACTGTCCCGAGAACAGTTGCTTAACACCACATCGAATCTCCTCCTAAGCCACGTCAATAATTGTCCCCATGATCCTAGCACGAGGCAGTACGCATGATAGGTATCATGGGATGTAGGAAATATTTGCAATAAGAAAATTTCCAATAAAGGCGTGTAACACGTAGTAAATGATTACGGCAAAATTTGTTATAAAGAGCGGCAAACATCATGTAAAATGGGACTTTTGTCCCCTTCATTTGGACCATACTTTCGCTTTCTCTAAAATTTTACTATTTAAATCATAATGACTTAAGCATCAGAGTTATCCTCCGCCAGCTCGTTCCAACAAGTTCTGTTGCTAAGTTATTCTCTCCTTAAAAGTACTTCCAATCGTTACCTTGACACGCGGTCAACTGTTCTAACATTTATCAATTGGACCTCTTTATGTAAGCTCTACTGATAAGCAATCATGGCTTCCACTCAAAAAATCTGCTTGATCTGAACAAAATCCATTCCACATTCCTTTGATCTTATTTTCCATTGGAACAAATACATGTTTTGGTGTTAACACTTCCAGAACAAAGCTTGTGTTCAAGCCTGCAACTTCAAGATTACAACTACCACATGAGTACAGATTAGCCAATGGCATGACAGGTTTACTGAAGGAAAAAATTGGACAATGGAACTTGGTCTCTAAACTCATTAAATCTCCTGTTGAGGCTGCGAAGGACTTGAATGTGAGGTTCCTCTTCCTCTAAGGGTATTATTTTAGCAAAGCTTCCTTCTTCAAGATAGTCTACCACCCGGTTGGCAGCTTCAAGTCCAGTGACATAAGATTTCTCCTGTGAATTACATTCATTGTTACATATTTTCATATTGTTCATGATTTTCACTGAAATCAACAGAGGAAAGGGAACAGTTTGAATCAACCTGTGACCAGGAGCCGTGTCGGGTTATAATCCAGTCTCCGGCCATGAAAAAGTTTGGGAAAGATGTAGACCCGCGCATCATGTACTTGTACGAACCTACAAAAGTGTTTAGCCATCACATATCTTAAAAAGTTTAAGTTAATAAGAAATGGTGAATGTAATAATTTATATTAATATTCTATGCAACGAAAAGAAAAATGGAGATTATCTTAAAGATATAAGGAGTAAAAGTCAACGTAAGACCCAGTTAACTCTTGGATAATTTCCTAGACAATTGATGCTTTCTTAATAGAAGATCATTGAAATGATCAAAAATAGCACTGATATAGGTAGAAAAAGAGTAGAATTAATTCATTTGTCTGCCATCTATACAAATTTATATACAAATCTACAGATATTTAGATCAAGGAATGCTAGCGGTACTTGGTTGAGCATTTAGGATTTTCTTATAAATATAACAAGCCCTTAAATTACCTGGAAAAAAGTGAGTCAAAGATTGTGGAAATCTTCCTATCTCCTTATCCATCACAGTAGCGTGCTCAAAGTCCTTGATGCACTTTGAGAGGTAAGACATCACTTTTGCAACTATATCCTCATCCTTCATCGGCAACAACTCGTTGGAATGATACTACAAAACAACATATTTTGAGACAAAAAAAAAAAAAAAAAAAAACATGATAAACCTCGGTTCTGAATTTTATTTTTTTTTAATTTTTTTAATCTTACTAGTTTGAATTAAAAATAAAAAACTTGAAACTCACAAAATCAGCTTGTAGGACTGTTACTGGATCATCTTTATGCTCATCATGAATTATGTTCAAGTCAAAAAAAGTCCAGCCAAATTCATCAAATCCAGAGCAAGCATTACTTGCATTCGGAATTTTAACCTGCACAAATGTAGTCATTTTTGATACTATATAAAGGAATCCATAGAAGCCATGACTCATGAGTAATATAGACACGTGATAAGTGCAGCATGAAAATGTTGAGTGCACTTGTGAGTGTTTTGTCCCACATTGAGAAAACATAAAAAAAAAAGAGTGCTTAATATATCTAAGTGGACCTTAGCCCATTAGCTTAGACTTTTGGGCTAAACTTGTGTTCAATTATGTATATTAATGTACTCTTAGTAAAAACTCCATAACTGTTTTATCTCCCAACAGATAAGGATCTTCATCATGAAATTTCTACGGCCAGAAATTGTTGGCCCAATAGGAGCCTATTTATTGAAATCAGCAAAACATATTAATAGCCCGGTAACCTATTGGTAACTTCTCCTCCTTTCAAATGTGTAGGTTTGGAGTTCAAGCCAACATGAGTAGAAACAGTAGTCAATTGTATGAAACAAAACCGACTCTGAAGCAATATGATAGAACCAATAAACTTATACATCTTAACGTCGGACAATTTAAGTCATTTAATCTAGATAAACTGTAGCCCAGATTTGTCGAGCACATACATGACAGGCATAATCTGCTAGGGTGCAACTTTTTTTTCTTTTAAAATGTATATACGATTATTATACAGAAGGATGCAACTTTTTTTCTTTTAAAATGTATACATCTATTTGGTATTTAATGTGAGCTGAGTAGTCAAACAGGTGACTAGGAGCAGACCCTTTTACATTTCAACAATTGGCTTGGTTTGTAAACAACCATCCATATAGGCTATAGCACGTGGAGATGCACCATTGATGGGTATGGTAGATGCAAGAATTCCCCATAACTTGAAAATTTTACATAATAAAATAATTAAACAAAGGAAATATATCACAAATTTGGGTTGCGATGGCTAATAATATTCGAAAGTTTCTTTTCTTAACCTACCATCTCTATGCGATCTTCTGTACCATAGCTCCTAAAGACAAGCAAATAATGATAAGAAAGTGAGGTTAGAAATAAGGACTTCCCCACACTCACCTTCCTATCAAGGCGAAGCTTGACAGTGACTACATCGATGCTAGTCAAATTTAAAACCTTCAGAAACTCCTCCCTTGTACATAGTACTGCACTATACAGAACTCAATTTCCAGTTAAAAAAAGATAGCAAGAACAGGGTTAAAGAATGCTCTAACATGCTTCTCAATATTTTAAAGTAGGAACAGATCTGCCGAAAGCATTATCCCAATTGGTCTCTATAAAGATGATTGCAAAAGATACTGTCTGATTGTAACACTATTCACCAATTCTAGATGAAACCAATTCAAGTTAATATAAAATTATAAGAGAATTAATTTAGTGTTCAAAATTCTGAAAAATGCACCTGTTCTTGACAAGTTCCTGGAGTCTGGATATTCCAACAGCCAAGATAACTGCATCAGCATTATATGACTCTCTGCCACAAACTACTTCTGAAATACAGGTTGGTTCCTCCTCATTAAAGAAAAAATCTGTCACTTTTTTGCCCTCCAGAATTTCACAACCTTTAGACCTCAGGAAGTCAATCAAAGGCTCAAAAATCTTTTCCTTGACTGTCCCACGACACAATACCAAGTCGAAATCTTTCTGCATCAACCACATAGAAAAGCATATAGCTTCAGCTTAAGAAAATGCAGAAAACATCAGGAAACATTACTGAACAATGATGCAAAAGTAGGGATGTTTGCATTATGTTTTCCAAGCCAGTTTACATAAGTTTGAAGGTTAACCGAAAACATTATAATTTCTGGCAACATGCCCAGAGAAAAATTTTAGGTTGAGCACACCTTCATTTTATTCTTTCAAATATCATTTTTTCTTTCAACATTCTCAAGTTTTATGGGTCATATAACATTTATCCTCTGGGTAGCTGAAGATAATTTGACCTTACAGTCGTAAACTTGTAACATCAGTACCTGCAACTCTATGGGTTCATTCAACCTGATAAAATTCCTGTAATAATGACCTTATGGTCCATTTTGGTACTCTTACCCTCATTCCTCCCATATTGTCAGATAATTTTTCCTAGTTAATATATGATAGTGTAAACTGTTGCAGTGTTCTTGTGGTGGAACATAAAGTATCCTAGATGGTGCAGTATTATTATTTCTTGACCCATATGGTATACAGGGAGAAAAGGATCTGACGCATGTTTGGTCTCAATAAGATTTGCAATTGAAAAACTTCACACTGGTAGAAGTATGTAAATTTGATACTTTGATTGAGGGAATCATGCATTTCTTTTATTTGTTATATACTTCGTTTTTTTTTCTTTCTTAGTTGCACGGTCACAGCTTCATTATCACACTTCAAGTTCCCAACCTAACTTTCTAATCGGAAATCAACACAAATGGCTGTAGAGACTTGTGCAAAATCTTATGTCTTCTAGTAAGGAACTCAACCCATCACACCTGGTGGGCAAGGATGTAGTATAGCACCGCGAGAGTTGCAGCAGCACTACATTGTTCTGCTGGAGTAAATAAACCCACTTGAAGCAATGGACCAAAAACATCCCGATAAAGCCTTTCCGAGAAGCCAAACTGTTTTAAAAGCTCCCTTGCAGTAACTAACAGTTAAACCTCTGTATAAGACACTTCAAACTTCGTTTGATTTTATTCATTGGTGATAACAGATAATCATATGAAGAGGGGATACTTACTTGAATCATATTTTCTCCATGCCGTTTCGGTATTGTCAAAGTCAATTACTGCAAACAAAGGTGCAGATGAGTGAGAGGAAATAACAAGTAACGAAGAACAGCCTTTAACGATTTCCCTTTAAATTCCCAAGGATTGCAAACATGTAACTCAAATACAGACAGCTATTTTCAATTCTTGAGAGAAGCATGGAATGAAGACCATCACAAGTTTAAAGCGATGGAATATAAATGTAGACATCTAAAGTATAAAAAAATTATTATCTTAAAAAAAGTAAAGAAATCAATTAGAACCGTAACTCCCGTCATATTACTGTAAGCTCTCCTGAGGCAACTCACCAGAAGTCCAAATACAGTGCATTGGGTCTCATAATGATCTTAAACAATATGTAAATATAGATGCTAGTTATATTTTTCAAGATGTTATTGGCAATAAACATCTGCCATAGAAAGTTCAAAAGGCATCAACAATGGTTTGGAGTTGTCCAGATGTAATAGAGGGTGATGGAGGACACTGAAGTCCTGTTATATGTACTGAATGGATTCTTAGGTGTAACAACTTATGATTTTCTCGGCAATGGATTCTATGTTGAGAAAAGACAAAAGAAAAGGAACAACTAGTGGCAATATTCCCACCATAAAATGGAAATCAACTCATGAGGATTCCCTTTACTTTTGTAGTCAGTAGATCCATTGCTCTGTAAATGGCAAAATCTAGATTTTTTAACAGTAGGATGTACCTGCAGCTCCTAAAGGAAGTGATGTTAACCTATCCACCAATGGGAGCCGAGCAAACTGCACAACACAACAAGGATTAAAGTACACAAGGCTAAATATACTTTTCTAACAAATAAGAAAAAAATAAAAATAAGAAAGGGTACAATCTTAGACATACTTGAGTATAAAATAATGTTCCCAATGGAGTCGGCAATTGAGGCAAATCTTTGAATATTGGGAATTCAACCTGCAGAATAACCTTGGTTTTGTTAAAACAGTTTTAAGGCCCCTCATCTCAAACTCAATCAAATTGTTTGATGAAATCTATATACTATAATTTGTCAACACCATTCTACTACAAAAAGGCTCATAGAGAAAACATTAGAACTCCAAACTGAGTTTATTGATGGAGCAAATTAGGAACCATGGGAAAATGTCTGCAAATCAAGTCTTCATCAATTTGGGTAACTAGTGTTACTTCACCACTTGTCCTAAAAGCTTAAGCTGATAAAAATGGGTAATTTTAATAATTTAATCAATACTTTGACACACTCTTTCAAGTGTGGCTCAAAATACTTTAACAACTAGTTCAAAAAACAAGATAAAAGCAACAATGTAATTACCTCCAACCCCTCTCCTGAATAATGTGCAGATGCTGTCCAGTTAGTGAAGGGCCTGATACCCAGCTCATCAACAAGGCTAAATATGTTTTGGTAGGGAGACCAATAACCTACAAAGTAGAATCCTATTTCATTATCAAAGGAGCTCATACTAGGCACGTATTTGAATATTAATCAGACACCCAAATCAACTCTCCTACTTTTAAATCTAGGTCATTACAGTTGGGTTCGTGTGAATTCATTGAAAACTCTTAGCATCAGCAAAACCCAGATTCCCATTTCGATTATCAAACGCAAAGAACAAAACGAAGGAAAACGTATTTCATTAATTACCACGGATACCAACATCTTCTGGACTGCCTTCGATAACAGTGACATCAAATCCCTGATTGCAGAGGTGATGAGCAGCTCCAAGGCCAGCCCAGCCAGACCCAACGATTACCACCTTCTTCTTCTTCTTCTTCATTTGGCCATTGTCTTCCCCTCCATTTGCATGGCTTTGAAGAGCATCAGCTCTGCAACAAAACCCACTTCTAAGTCTCTTATCAGAGAAGCATGGTGCGAGCGTGACCCTCCAAGAAGCCAACATCGTTGTGGTGTCTAACTTTAACGGCTTTCAACGGCTATTCAGTTGCTTCCCGGCTTTTATGTAGACTAAGAAGCAAAGAGGAAAACTGATTTTTAGGTGGGGGTGAGATTTTTCTCTTGAGTGTGGCCAAGAGTTCTGACCACAAGCAATGCACGTCTAGACGTGTTGCCAACCTTAGCACACACGTGTTGCCAACGTTAGCACACACTTGATGGTTGGAAGTTAAGGAGAGAAATTTTCTCCAAAAACCAAGGAAATTTTCTCCGCTAATTTCAATAATCTCTCACATATTGTTAACAATTATTTATTGTCATTTTACTAACTTAACAATCCAAACATTAATTTTAAAAAAATTTAAAGAAATTAAATGACACTTGTCATTTGAAGTAAATTTTTTCCAAACCAATTTAAAAAAAAAAAAAAATTGTGTCCGAAAGTTGTTGGATCAAAGACAAAGACACATAAATGTAAAGAAAGAGAGCGAGTTAGAGAAAAAATGTAAGGACTTGAGAGATGTTTCTCTCAAGCAAATAATAATGGATTAAGGTAGATAATGAGCATCTCAAGAGGGTACATAATGAGATGCCAAGACAAAAAAATTAAAAAAAGAAAAAAGAAAAAAAGAGATAAAGTGTTGTATAGGTACTTCAACTTTTACCGCTAATTATGGCAGATTATGTTCATGTTAGTCATTAAAATGTAAACCGTTAAGTGACCATTTATGTAGCATTTAATATATTTATAATTTACGTGGCAAAAATTTTAGACACTCCAGCTGTTTAGAATTTTTATTCATTTTAAAAGTCTTGCCACATCAGTTTGGAAATAATTTTGGCTCCTACTCTTTAGCTCTCTAGCACTTTTCCATATCAACTATTAAAACGGGAGATAGTAGTTTAATTTTGTAAGAGATTATGATAAAAATTGTAGTTTTCTAAAGATTTTTTAGTGAGATAATATTTATATTAAATTGTTCCAATGAGGTAATCATTGTGTAATTTAATAGTGTATTTTATCCAAGAAAATATAAATTAGGCATGAGAATCAAGTGTCAATAAGAACAAAAAAAAAGGTTCAATAATTGAGTTAGTTTTGTCTTGCAAGTTGCTTCACTAGGATGTTTCTTAATGTACTGGAATTTGTGGACGTTAGGGGAAGTTGTTTTTATTATATATATATATATATATATATATATATATATATATATATATATATAATTCAAGATTTTAAATAACAAATAACTTAACATTATATAAACGTTTATAGATGTTTCCCTTCCCTTTCCTTTTCCAAATCTTTTGTGGGTGGTCCAGAATGATTATAAGCATTCCCATTAGTCAGAAAAAAATTATTGTTCAAAAAAAAAAAGAAAAAAGAAAGCCACGTGATCTTTTTATAACTATTATCAAGATCCCCCATCTGACGGTGGGCGATTAAGAAGCACCTACACCACGGCAACACACACGTAGAAATCAGCCTCTAGATTAACCGTCTTCTACGCTCAATAGCCTCACGTTTCTCCCAAAAAATGGCTGCCACTCTCTCAGTCCGGCCCAACCGCTTCACTGCCGGTTCGCTATATCCTCGGTCCCCGTACTGGAGGCGTGGACCGGATCACGCGGGACGGCCCATTAGGAATGAACTCTGGCGAGGCCTGACTACTCCGAGCATTACACTGTCCCGGCGCAAGCTGGTCCAAGCAGGCTCGCGAGCTGACGATTCGGCGCCGTCCGACATGTCGGTGGAGAACGCTCTCAAGCTCCTCGGAGTCACCGAGGGCGCGTCGTTCGATGACATACTCCGCGCCAAGAACTCGATCCTCGCCTCCTGTAAGGATGACCAGGAGGCAATTGCGCAGGTCCCTTCCCTAAGCTTGCTCTCACCGGATTACTCCTCTTCCTTCTTATCTCGGTTAGAAGAAAAATATTAGTACTTTTAGCAATAGTTATTAATTTCATTTATATAATCCTGCCATTGATAATTTGGTCATTTTTCTTGGCGTATTTATGGTAAATTGTGCTCATTGCAAGTTTGTTTTAGAATTTTGTTCTTGATTAGAATTGTGAAACTAAGGGTCTCTTTGGTTTAGAGCATGTGATTTGAAAAATAGTGATTTGAAAAGGCAGTTAGTGAAAATGAGATCCTTAAAAATACAGTAAAGCGGTTAGCAAAGATGCATTTTGACCTTTAAAATTGCGGCATGACCTTTGAAAGCGTGTGTTTTTAAAAAATTATCTCCTTGTTTGCGACTTAAGATGTGGATTTTTCAAAGTTTCAAACTGCAATTTTTAAAAATTCACTTCCAAACAAAATACTTTTGCGATTTAGTTTAAAAACATACTTTTAACTTGCAAAATCGCATGGTCAAACAAATTCTCTTCCTGTTGTTGTGGCTTTTAGAGTATCTCCAGCAATGATAGTCATTTTAGCTACTCAAAATACCTTTTGTATTTTAACTACTAGTTTTTTACTACAATCTCCAACAGAAACATCTATTCAACTTTCTACTTTCTTTAAATATTGTTTTTATTGTTTTTTATCCTTACTTTGAGGGCGAGAGAGAGAGAGAGAAATGAAAGAGAAAAAAAGAAGCTTACAAGGCAGTAAACTTTCAAATATGAAAGTTCATTGTAGCAAATTTTAGCAAAACTTTTATTTTGAAGTGTCTGTTGGAGGAGAAAATAGCACATAATAATTATATTTAACTATAAATGGTCATTTAGAGCATCTATTGGAGATGCTTTAGTGTGTTTGGATGATAGGTTGACAAATAAGAGATTGTATTTTCTGGATGGGGTATGATACGCAGTATTGTTAATAAAAGAGTTACTCTCCTCATAATTTTGGATGGGTTGTAAAATGCTGTTGTTGGACTGGGATCCTTTATATTTTATACGGTAACTCCTTTAGAGTTAGAAACAGCCCTTCCGCTTTCCGCCTTTGCCTATCGGAGTCGATTTCCACCTTGCCTCTTGGAGGCAGAGTTGGGTGGAAGTGTCGGAAACCATCTGTTTAGTAGTCTTTTTGGAAAATGAAGAACTTTGTCTTCATTCTTCGTCCGATGAAGATCGAAGATCTTTCATCTTAGTCAAAGACTTCTTTGTCAACGAAGATTTCTAAAACCAACAAAAGCGAGGGGTGAACCATGGTGGAGACTGTGATGGGTGAACGGTGGTGGAGATGTCGAGATGGTGAAGGGTGTCAGCTAATGAGAACAAGAGATTCGAGAGAGTGTAGACTAAGTGGGGGGCTGCAGGTTAAGGTATCGACTGATGGGAGTGAGATGAATATATCTCCCCACCAAAATGACACCATTTTTTGCCTTAGAAAATATTTGATTTCAAAACTTATGTACAAAAAGATGCTTTATTTTATTTTTTTAAATCACATTTAATAGTCGGGTTGGAATTAATCAGATTTTTTTGCCCATTTCCTACTTCTGACTCGAATTCTGTTGAAAATAAATATTGGTTTCCAACTTCCGCCCTGACTCTGGTTGGAAGGCAACCTGCTGAGGTCAGAACCGGGTCAGAAGTCAGGGTGTGGTTTTTGGCACACCCTTAACGATAATTTTACTATATCCCTAATCATTATATTCAATTAAATGGTTCAGATTTGGTCAACTCAGCATAATGAATTTAAGTAAAATTTAATCCTTTGGAGTCGTTAAATATTGAGGTGGCAAAATCTGAAGTATTTAATTAACTTTAATTATTAGAATCTTAAGAACTCCACGTGGAGTTGTCATGAAAATATAGAAGATTTTGATTCGATGTTGTTATTGTAAGTTTAATTCTGGTAAATGCATGGGTCCAATATCTCAATGTGGTAGTGCATTGTTTAGGTGAATGTTTAATTTCCTTTACTTATTAATTACTGGAAGCAATTGACTGCTTCTGCCTGTTTTACCCTAATAAAGTTGTAGGTAGTCTTCATTTCCTTGTCACAACTATTTTGAATGTGTTTTAGGCTGAAGCTGCATATGATATGTTGCTTATGCAAAGCTTAACTCAGCGGCGAAAAGGAAGGGTTGTGAGTAGTAACATTCGTTATGCTGATGTTAAACCTGTAAATGCTCCTGGAATGGGATCAATGCCTCAGTGGTTGCAGGCTACTATGAAAAATGCACCTGTTTCAGTTGAAACTCCATCGACTGGTGAGCTGGGCATACAAGCAGGCGTATATGGGGCTCTAATGGTCTTAACCTATGTCAATGGAACTTCGACATCGCCCACAGTGCCGTATGGTGGGGCTGATGTTCCTGGATTGATCTTGGCAGGTAGCTTTGGAGCTTCCTTGTACTTCATGACCAAAAAGAATGTCAAGTTAGGTAAGGAACTTTATATATTTGGTTCCGCTTGCATGGCTATATTTGGATTCAAAGGAATGTTGTCCTCAAGAAGATTAAGATTCCTTCCAAATTTAAATTCAAGTAGTTTAGCATGTGTTGGTTTACTATGGTTCTCCATTATTGAGAAGGGGGACAAATTAGCTTCAATCAATGGAGGCATTAGTTAGGTGATCTAGCAAGTTAGTTATTTTAGTGTTCTGACTTATGTTTCTGATTATGTAAATAATAGCTGTTAGATTGCATTTCCTTCTCTCACAAATAAAGCAAGGTTTCAAGTTGTTGTAGTAGAACCTGTCATTTTAATGTTGCTGGCATCAGTTATACTTCGTTATCTGGTTGAATCTGTTTTAGGAAGTGTTATGGTTGGTACATTTTCTCCATTAGCTTAAACACCACTGTAACTTTTCTAAGGTCACTTCGTTGTTGACAAAGGAAAAGCAAATATAAATGATTTCTTTCAGAAGGAACACCAATGTATGGAGGAAAACAATACCGTTGAGAACTTAAATGGAGTATGACTTCATATAAAGTCAACGTACCTGGTTCTGGTTCTGTCATTGTGATTTGGTTGAGTTTGGGGTCCAGGAAAAAAAAATGGGATCTCCTGTTATGAAAAGGCAATCATGATTGTTTTTGATATTTTCCACTTTTAAAGCAAGGCAGCGGCAAAAAATTTTGATCTTGTGAATATAAGCATGATTCAGCTGGTGATTTGGACTATTAGGGGGAGGGATTAGATAATTCTTCCTGCCTTTTCAATAGCATGTCAAGGTCTCAGAGTGAAAATTTTTGGGTATGTTTCTTAATGTGTTGTGGCATGTGTTTTTTTTGTTTTTAGCTTGACAAAGTGTTCTAATGTGACATACATGTGAAAATTGTTTTTTGAGAAGTGGTTCACATTTGAGAAAATATTTTCTGTAGAGTACACCTGCATATTTTGAACAATTCAAACAGATGTAAAGCCCTACTTGTAAAAAAACTAAAAAGAGAGAAAAAAGGTTGGGATGGCCATGGGACAAGCTTGACAAGCAGAGGGGTAGCCACCCTAATTATTATTTTTTTGCCAAATATTCTTACAACAAGAGATGAAGACAGATTTATAAAGTGTTATGAGTTTTGAGTTGTTTATTAAATCATTTGTCTGGAGAACAAAAAATAAGAAACAAAATTTTTAACAAACATTGCCGAACTCATCTTTCTTTAGCTTCAGCTAGGTGAAAATATTTGAGTGTTTTGCTATTCATATTTGCAGGGAAGGCTACTGTAATTACCCTTGGGGGCCTTGTGGCTGGCGCTGTGGTGGGATCTGTGGTTGAGAACTGGTTGCAGGTAGACATTGTCCCATTTCTTGGCATTCACTCCCCTGCAGCTGTAGTAAGCGAATTTATACTTTTCTCTCAATTTTTGGTCTCCCTGTACCTAAGGTAGGCTAAGAGAAGATTGTAATTGTAATTTAAACCCTGCAATCTATAATTATTCATTTGCATGATCATACCCGACCTTTTTGAGGATGTGTATCATTGCATATTGTACAAATCTCAATAGAATGTAGTGAAACTTAAATCATTTCAACGAGTTGCCTGCACACTGTAATGGTCATTACAGCTCGAGCAATGCTTCATACTATACAAACATTTTACAAATATTCTACAAAGTTGACGTGATCAGGTTGAGTAGCCATTGTGTATATATATATATATATATATATTGTAAACAATGGTTGATATAAGGGTTACTAGACTCTTGACATATCAACTTTGTAAGATAATTTGTGGAATGTTTATGTAACATGTTGCATTACTCTTACAACTCTTAAGATATGAGGGACCAGCATCATTCATACTTTAAGACAGCTTCATTTTTGTAGAAAGTTTCAAATTCGGGATCTTTTGTTGCACGGATTTCCTGAGAAACGAAGTCATAGCCGCCTAGTTAACATTGTTGTCTTCTGATGATTAAATTCTTGAAAGCTATTGGGACAAATTCTGATAATCTTGTGAACATGAAAGCCCATTTAAAAGTTACATGAAGATACTTGCTATATGAGCTTTCCATGGTTGAATATATTTCTCATGAGATCAGGATGCTGCATTTAGGAAATGAACTTTTGAGATGAAACTGAGATGCACCATTACCGTGACCCGTCCCGTCTCTGAAATCTGAATGCACTGTTCTGATGAATTGGAGAGTTGAACGAGTTTGACATGGGATGAGACTAAAGCTCACGCCCATGTCTGTCACTTCCATCTCTCTCTCTCTCTCTCTCTCTCTCTATATATATATATATATATGATGTTTCAGGAGTTGGGAAAGAATGGTGTTGTCGCCATTCAGTATTGATCCTATGAAAGATGATCTGTACAGAGTAAGCGAGTGTCCTTTCTTCTAAACATCATGTCTTTCAGTCTTTCTTCTCTATATCGTCGTTGTATACTTATCCTCATTTATATCATGTATCACATCCAACTGTTACATTTATTTTGGTTAGTCAAATAGAAGGCCATGTATTGTGTAGGGAATCAAAATCCTTTTTTAATTTTTTTTCTTCTTTTCAAAACATAAATTCAAAAAATTCACCTTTTAGCCACCCAAAAAATAAAATCACTGCCAACATTTGGCTCTCCATTTTGAAAAAGCTTTTTGCAAAATGCTGTGTCATTTGACTAGGATAGCTTTCTGCCTTTTTAATAAAAAAATAAAATAAAATAAAATAGAAGCATACTCACAAAACACTCAAAATAATTTTTACCTTTATGTCATATCACAACCAAAAAAAACAAAAAAAACAAATATCATCTAAAAATGTTATGAAGCCAGCCCTAGTTAAGCTGAATGTAAATGCTCTTATATTCTTAATATAGCCGAATGATTATGAAATTTTGTCCGTACTTGCATGTAATATTTTCCTGTAGAAAGAGGCCCAACTTGGGAAGTCATGGCTCACAGGATTTGTCACCACGCAATTCAAATAATTCCCATCCAACACCAATGTTCTATTACTTACAAGAACTGCCCACTTGAATTTCCTCTCTCTACACTTCTTGAGACTCTTGCCAAGAAAGAGTAGAAAACAGGAAATTTACAGGTTCTGCCACAAAATCTGCGGGCATCCACAACAACTATTGAGAATACAATTATCAATTCATTGCTGCAAACAACTCCTAAAATTACAAATAAGTGTCTCAGCGAGCTGCTTTGACACAATACAATATACAGACACCTTACAGAATGCATAAATGAATGATACTCAAGGCTGTCATCTACTGCCATTTTCCTCAACCTTGGAGCCCTCTATATATGACAGGTTCCCAGCTTTCTCATCATTTTCACTGCAAGCTACAAGGTCATTGTACATTTTTTGAGATGCCTTGGAGAACTCTGTTAAGGACTCAAAAACTGTAGAAAACCCGGTTTGAAATCCATTTAATGTGGTCCTTTGTGTTTCTTGCATGCAATTGTGGTGTTTCTCCTTCTCTACATCTAACTTCCTTCTCAATGTGTCCAATTGATCCCTCTTATCAGTCAAGAACTCACTCTGATGTTCCACATCTGACTCTAACTTCTCTTCTGTAAGCTTAAACTCAAGGAACCTGCTCTCTACCTTCTGTAATGCTCGAATCCTTCGATCGAGGTATTTTGCTAGATTGTCAACTTTCCTCTTCTGTTGCTGTTCCTGCCCTTGCTGAACCCACAGAGCCCTCACATCCTTCGCAAAGCTTTTCAACGCAAAGGCTACAGCTTTATCTGGTAATTTGTCAATGGAGGCTAACCAATCATGGCAAATCACAAGCAATGGGGGTCCATTGATTCGATATGGCACAGCTGACTTCCTGCCCCTAGAGCATAATTCAACTTCAGGGACTACAAACTTTTCTAACCAGCCATGGAGAGCTTCTACATACCCTTTCTGTGCTGCAACATAGTCAATAAAGCATGCACGCCAATTCTGAAGCTCAGCCTCGAGCTGAAGTGTTGCTAATCGGTGAGAGTCATTGCAGAATTTTCCAAAAGTGGGGCAAGCAAAAGACCTTACTTCAAGCAGGATCTTATTCTGGGTTTCATGGGATTCCAACATAATTTTCCAGGTTCTCGTTAGGCTGCACTAGCAAAAAGGAAAATAAGAAAACTAGGGAAGGCCCATATTTTTTTAAATTGAGTATGCTTGTTTTGCCACGGCTAAACCCCTTACCCTTTTAATAGTTCAACAATTTGAGGCTGCAATTCTTCATCTCTCATTTTCTGAATTCTCTTTGAGATTGACTCAGCACTTTGAATCGCAATCAAGATTCTGGCATATAAATCTTTCACTGCAGCTCTGGTCTTGTCCAAAGTAAGTTCATCATCTCCTTTGACATCCTGGTTTCTCAGCCGTGAACATTTTTTCTCATAAATTTTTCGTGTATTGTCTCCAGCCTAAGGGCAAAGTAACATGTCAAATACCGTAAGTAGATATAATAGAAATCAGGTTAAGTTTCTGTAGTTTGTAGGTTTTTTATGGTTTAAATTCAAATCATAGCATGTATGAGACACATACTGGGTTAAGGACCAATAGTGTACTGTTGACGGGATAAGTTCTGATCTGAAATAAGCAGTTGCGACAGTTCTGTTTCTTTTTTGTCAAGGTGGTAGTGATCATCAAAATGACAACTAAACTTGATTGGATCTTCATACGTACCAGAAACTTTCAGTAGCTAAGCAAGTTTATTCTCAAGAAAAGGGAACTGGAATATCAAATTCTATCCATTGCATCATCTAGCTAGCAGTAGGGATAGACTTTGTCAACATAAAATAGCTTATTGTTATAAGCTGTTTGAGATTTTTTCTTGCAACATGGATTACTAAAATACACGTTTATGAAGTACTCCACTTCTTCAAGGAGTTGAGAGTAAGTAGTGATCATGAATTTAGCTGCAAACTCCTACAAAAGATAACGCAAGCATGTAAGAGTTCGCCACTGTTTTAGTGAAAGTTTCTTCTTGTTACATCCTCGACGGTTAACATGATTGTGATTCAAGAATAATACATTTTTTTTTTTTTTAAAGATTTGATGTTTCTTCTAGAATTTGTGTTTATTTGAATAGTAACTAGTGTGCCCAGACATTACAGCTTTTGATTCTCCGCAAGGATGCCTGTAGTAGCGTGCATTCAAGCAAAAAATCTTATGCCTGGGCAGTATTGATATTAAGCCTGCAAAAAGCAATGTCTTCCATGAAATTAAGAGATCTCTATTCTCAGTTTCGTGTTTGGAATTAGTGCTTAATTCATCTAGATAGAAGTTCAGTTAACATCATTGTAAAAACCTACCTGCTCAAAATAAAGATAATGAGATAGCTGTAAACGCTACTTATTCACCAATACTCGAATGTCAGATTACTATTTTTCTCAGTGACCTTATTAGCCTTCAGCAGATAGAAATCCGCATGAAGCAGGACCTGGAGTCACTGATGATACGAAGATTCTAAGAAGCAGAATTTTGTACAATTCCAAGTTCAAAATCTAAACAATATGTGTCTTTATACCAAAAGTAAGAAAAGGTAAAAGTGACTGATATAATTTATCCATTGATTGACTCTGTTCTTTCACAGTAGCCAAAACATATAAAATTTTAATCATTTGAGAATAAATTATGGAAGTAGGGAAGACAGTTTGAGAGGATAAATTTACCTTCACTTCTTCATACAGCTTCTTCTCCCAAGCATATAGTCTGCCTAGGGTTAGTGAATGGCTTCCTGAAGTCATTCCTCCATAGTCATCAAAGAGGTCATTCTTAAACTCTGTCCATGTTGAAGAACTTCTCGAAGTGGATGCTACAAGACTCTTACATGAAGGTCTAGATGAAGTGGACCGGTTCCATGTAATAGCTTGGATGATTTTTGTTGAGTTCTCTGAACCAAAGAGGAAAAAGCATTGTTTTTGTAAGGTAGGACTTTTTTTATTAATAAGTAATCAAGATATCATTAGAAGCATAGGCGTCCCCAGGTACACAAGAGCAAACACCTAGCTACAAGGACGAAAACAGGAAATTATGATAACTAAGCACTGAAGGAGAAACAAATGCGACTGTCCAAAGATACAAAGTATTGAAGAAAAAAGACTTAAGCTTCGCAAAAGTCTTCTCACAGTACTCAAAACTTTTGTCATTCATTTCCCTTCATAGACACTACAAAAGGCCGAAGGCACCATCATCCACACAATAGCACTCCATGTGTTGTCACCTGTTGGCGGTTCACCAACAAGCATACAATTCAACTATTCATCTAGGCATAACCTAAGACAACCCAATGCGCTTGAAAAAGACATTCCATAAGTCTCAAGCAACCTCACAATGGAGAAGGAGAAGAAGATGATCTACAAACTCATCATTCCTTTTACATGTACAACACCTTTTACACATACACCATCTATCGACCACGAAAGCATGTTGCTTCCTAAGATTATCCATGGTAAAGATCATTTCTAGGCGATCGACCAAGTAACAAAGGTCGCCTTCTAAGGAACCCTAGTCTGCCAAACACTCTTCTAAGGATAAAGAAAGCCATCAACAAGTTCCAAATCCCCAACCCTCCTTCAGAAATAGGAGAACAAACCTTGGACTAGCTTACATGTGATATTTAAACTCTTTGTCTAGCCTACCCCATAAGAAATCTCGTAGAAGCTTCTCAATACTGTTTGCACCACCCATGTGGAGAGGGAAGAGGGACATAAAATGCGTAGGCAAATTTGAAAGTGTGCTCTTAATACGGGTAACCCTACCACCGTTAGACATATACATCATTTTCCAACTTAGACAAATAAGGTAGGATATTAGCATTTGGATATTTATAACAGATTCTTAAAGAACTTATGAAAAAGTTTTCATGTTATATCATCACTACAGAACAAGTGAATTTAGACCCACAAACAAAAAAGTAGAGGATATGTATTTTTACAAAGTTATTCCAACTTTTTGAGAAAAGAAAATGATACCAAGGTCCAACTATATCAGAAATCAACAAAGTAAAACTGTTAATTAATTCAACAAGCATGATAAATGTGTCAATCTAATGGAGTATTAAAAACAAGCAAACTTAGGCAGATCTCCAACATCATATGAAATATTAAAATATTTATATCATACAAATGTATGTACATACTTATATTTGTGTGTGTGTGTGTGTGTGTGTGCGCGCGCGCGCGTAAGTATATAACATAAGTAATACATTACATGCCATGTTTGTACCGTCTGGATGCCTTCTCAGTTTTCCTTTTTTCCTTTTTCTAATTTTTCTTTACACCATACGGACACCTACACCTACTTTTCTTTATTAAAGCATTTTTTTTCCTCCTTCAGGTCCAAAATAATGGAATCCTAATTAAAGCATTTATTCCTTTCTTGAGTTTAAATCAAAATAGAATTTTGTTTTTAGAGATCAAATCATAGAGTCCAATAGTCTTGTTTATACAGATTTAGGGTACAATTTTTCTGTGTGTACAATTTTGAAATTATTAGCTGTCTTCTTTTTATGTATTTGACATAATTTTGTTTTTATTAATTAACCTCTGCATCACATAGGCATGCAGCTTGTAAATATAAAATCTATGTTGCAGCCATGAAAGGTAAGCCCCACCACCATAGACCTTTTCTGAAGAAAAAGGAATTAAATTCATAATAGTGGAACAACGAAAAAGGGAAATTCCCAAATGTAAAAGCAACATAGAAAGGAATGCTAACTTACCACCTCTTATTGGTCCCCCCCTTTTCTTTCATTCTTTCTCTCCTACCTTTGGTTTTGAAACAAAAGGCAGGGAGAGGTATAGGGGAGGCATTCTTCTAGACAAACCTTTTGGTTAGTTCAAGGAAAAAGTGAATCTAGGTTGCTTAGTGCATAATTACATACAAATCAATCGTGTAAAGGCATGGAAGAAAATTCAGAAGAGGTCAACTTTTTGAACAAGGAAAGAAGGATAAGCCCCAGAGCAATAGTTCTTATCAAAAGATGAAGAAGAAACAGTAGTAGGACTACCAAAAGGACAAACCAAAACCCGAAGTAAAAAGAGACCAATTGAAGGAAATTATTATCAAGCTATCTGAAAATTTTGCCGCAGTTGAAACTACTACTCATGCAGACACAGCATAAGCCAGACAAGTGAAATTTTTGGTAATTATAACACATTGCAGATGCCCTTTAAACTTTGATTACAAGTCAAAATAGATACATGCAAAGGAGACATAAAAAAAAAAAAAACAAAATTTTGGAAAGTAAAAATCCCAACTGATTTTCTTACTAGAACACATTGCAAATCAACTTAAAAACTGTGTTGCAAATGAAGATAGGACCATGCAGAAAACTATACGAACAAAATCTAAAACTTGAAAAATCAAAGATGAAAACATAGACCCACCTTTTATTTCCTCCAAGTTAGACTGCAGATAAACTCTATTGGCCTCTAGCATCCTGGAGACATCCTTGCCAGAATCAAAAGCCCTAATAAAATGATCCTCAATATCCTTCAGTGCATCTAACAGTTCTCTTCCTACCACTGGGGTATCAATAACTGTAAGCCCCTTCTGCTCTCCCTGGCTCACATTAGCACCATCGACTACCTTCACCACCTCAACCCCGCTCTCATGCTCAACACCACCATTTTCTTCAACCACCACTACCTTGGCTTCTTGCTCTTCTCTGTCACCTTCCTCTTCTAGCTCTGGAATCCCTTCCTCTTCCCTCACAACCCTCAAATCATCGTCCGAGATCCTGCGGTACCCACCGATAAGCTCAGGTCTCACATTTTCAAAAGGATTAAAGAAATCCCACCCAAAATCTCTTTGTGGTGATGGCATTTGTGGAGGCATTTGCATATAAAAATACCCACAGGGCTGTTCTTCTCTTTCTACTTCTGCTTCTGCTTCTTCTTCCCTCTCTTCCTCAGAAGAATCTGAAGAGGTTGAAGACCCACATGACTCACAAGCAATGGCTTCATGGGTGGTGGACTCAGAGGGTCGTTGTTGAAGGAACATTGGGTTGGTTATCACATTCTCAGTTGGTACAGATGGAGGGCAAGGTGGTGGGAAGGTGATGAGGAAAGGTGAAGTAGGAGAAGAGTGGCGAACAACAAAGAGCTTTATGACTGCTGCTACTGCATAGAGAGATTGACAGTACCTACAATGTGCCTCTGCAAGAGCATGTCTTCTCTCCACAGCAAGCTTCAGCTGGCGTTTCCTCCCTCTGCAGATGGATACTACTTCCTCTTCTTCCTCTAGCTTAGAAGCAACACAACCCATACCTTCCCTCGTTGAAGTTGGAGGCGTGAGGTTGAGGCTGCTTTCACAAAAAAAATGGGCTAAAGTGTGAAAAAGGTCGTTTTTTGGAAGAATCTGTGTATTCTTTTCCGATAAAAAGCAGGTGGGGGGTTTTCCCAAATGGAGGTGAATGTTTTAAGTTATGTTCTTGTTCAACAGAGCTAGAGGAGAAAATGGTTTGGAGGAGCTCTAGAGTAACCCATGTTTCACTTTCTGGTAAAGGTAGGGTTTTGCTAGAAATGTAGCTCTTGGAGATGTTTCAGAGCCTCCCTACCCCACCCACCCCCACAGACACAGACACAGAGAGAGAGAGAGAGAGAGAGAGGTTTTGCAGAAAAAGTTTTCTCCAAAAAAATAGTTTATGCTTAAGCTAAAGCATGACTGCTAAACAAAGAAGATGTCTTATTAGAGTGATTTTTATCCCTTAATCAACTATAACAGGCTAGAGGTTTAGCAGAGAATATGGAGTAGAGAGAGAGAGAGAGAGTAGATGACAGAGAAAATGCCAGGCAGAAGTGTAGGGAGCAAGAAGGTAGGGGCTCGAGAAAGAGAGAGAAGAAGGGGTAGAGACAATCTTGTGTTTGGTAATTCGTACTCAAATTTAGTTGGTGTACGACCAATCCATCTCTCAATCCATTCTCTGCTTCAAATCCATCTCAAACCTTAGTAGTCTTAAAAAGTTGAAACAGTAGAAGAACATTATAGGCACTGAAACAGACTGCTTATAATAATGTTCATGTTGTTTGTTTGTCATCTTTTATGCCACGCCATCCATGGATGATACAGATTATTCATTGATCATCTTTTTACACAAGGCATGCTCTTATTAGCCCACCCACGGTGCCCACATATACACAGTCATACAGAGGCAGGGCAGGGAGGCAGTGAGTAAAAAGAGGAGTCAAACTTAGTAGTAAATTACTAGTAAAAGGGCACAGTGACCACTGCACAGAGAGAGAGAGAGAGAGAGAGAGATCCCCGTGGTGGTATTATTTTTTTAGTTTATTCTTCTCTGTCTCTTCTTACTTTTTAACAAGCTTGTGGAGCACTAATAATCGGAGCATAATTGTGTTTTAGTTTGTAATTGGATGTCAAGTATGGGCTTAGAAAAGCATAAATGTCTCATGTATCATATCATATTGTCTTAACTACTAAAGACAATTCTGTCTCTTCTGGAATGATATCTTTTAGAAGCAATAATTTGTAGTTGCGTGTCAAAGTTTCACTCTGGTCAAAATATGAGTATAAAATAATGGAGAATGCTAAATGCTTTTTAATGTTTTCTTAATTTTTTTTTTTTTGAGAAATTTTATTTTAGTCTCTTGAATTTTTACTCCATTTTACAACTCTCTCTGACCTTAAAAAATTTCTCACTTTTGACTCATAAACTTTGAATTTTTATTAATGTGGACTCATCCATCAGATTTTAAACATTACATTACGTTTATACCCCTGACTTTTGTATAAAATTCCAAGTTTTTAAAGTTTTTTTTTAATTTTAAAAAAAGAAAATCAGGGATATGTTGGTCTTTTTCTAAAAATTTTAACGGCTAAAATTGACAGAAGGATCCTAAGTGAGAGCGATTCAAAGTTCAGGGGTCCAAAGTGAGAGATTTGAAAGTTCAAAGGAAGTTTGAAAATTCGGTGGAAGTTCAGGAGGTCAAAGTGAAGTTTCCCCTATTTTTTTTTGATCTAGGTGGATATTATTTTCTAAAAATAAAGTGAGATAAATAAGATTTTTTTTTTTTTTTTTTTTTTGCTTTTTAAAAAAATAATATACAGAAAAACACCAGAATAACATCTAGCATTTCCTTAAAATAATAAAGGTCAAATTTTAATTGGATATATTTAATGAAATTGGTCAAACTCTTCAATCAGAATCTGATAATCTTATGTTGGGTTCTTGTTGAGTTTGTAGGTTGTGTCAAAAATGATTACTCTTTATATCCCATGTTGAGTTCAGATCATATCGAGACATTAATATGATACTATATACGTCAACCAGAATCTGACTCATTTAATTAAATTAGTCAGACTCTTCAACTTTAATCCGTTAATTTCGTGTTGAGTTAATGTCAGATTCACATGTCGTGTCAAAAATTATCGGTTTAGGCAAGAAAAAAAATAAGTCCAACTTATTTTATAACTAATTGATGTGTGTCTTATGTATGTGACTGAAATATGTTAATTTGTTTTAATAATTAATAAAATTTTAATTAGATGATAACACAAATGAGCAAATTACAAAATACTCCAATATTACTCCTTTGACAATGGCAGTGGATGAGTGGATTTTACAAGGCTGGAGAGGCGTGGGGTGTGGCATAGGGAAAAAGAAAGGTCTGTGTTTGGTCCATTTATGAGTCAGGTGGTGCCCAATTAGTATCGTCGTCTACTTTTGTCAATATTATTTAAACCGGACATGAAGTTTTGGCAGGTTATACTTAACTCTGCTGATATATTTCACTGAAACTCAAAACTTTTACCCAATTTAATAAACTTATTCTAAACTTTAAAATATTTCAATTTAGTCCATTCAACTTTCAATTGCAATCAATTTGAACTCTCTATCAGATTTTAAATGTTAAATGATGTTTATACCTTTGAATTTTTTATAAAATTTCAACTTTACCATTAATTCCAAAACGTTTTTAATTAAAAAAAAAAAACGAAAATCATGGATATTTTGGTATTTCTAACGGTTAAATTTGACAAATGGGTTCAAATTAAGAGTAATTAAAAGTCTATGGGACTAAATTAAGAGATTTTGAAGTTTAGGGGGGGTTTGTCAAATCGGATAGAAGTACAGGAGTCTTCAGTGAAGTTACCCCATATATTTATAAAAAATAAATTATAAAAATTATTTTTCATCTCATTTTTTTACGTATTTATTTAGAATGAATTAATGAATCTACCATTAAATTTGCGTGAAATTTACGTGAGTCCACAAATTCAATGGTAAATATATTATATTTGTAAAAATAAATAATGAGAAATGATTGGTGTCCATATTTTTCTCATCTCATCTAACAAATCAACTATTAGATTTGTGGACTTATGTGAACTCACCTAAGTCAATAGTGGACTCCACAAATATAATGATCGATCTATTAAATCTAAAGGAGAAATGACACAAATTTCTTACAAACTCGTTTGGAAGAAATTTCGTTCAACTCACTTCAACCTATTATAATAAGTGTCAAGTGTCATCTAACATGTTTATGATTATTTAAATTGGGTTAAATGAAATTTTTGTTGATAAAAGAATATAAGAGAAATATGGACAAATTATTAACATCAATCATTTCTCATAAAATAATTGAGAGAAAGATGTGCAATATGCCTCTAAAACAATACTCTTATTAATCTAAAATTGCAAGATCTCGTAAAGTTGGGGTTTCAATTCCCTTTAATATGTTAGTATCATTCTTTATTCTATTTTTCAATATATTTTTTTAACAAATTTATTGTTGAATTTATATGTGGATCCCACAAACACAATAATGAATTCACCTATTTTTCTGTTAAAAAAAAAAAAAAAAAAAGGTAAAGTCTACTTAACCCGCTCAAACTACTACCCCAATGATAATCTATCCTCCAAACTATCAATTGCCATAATTTACCCCCTCAAACTACTAAAACAATGACAATGTACCCTCAATTTAACAAAATAACAAAATTACCCTTACTAAAATAAAAACAAAAATACTAAAATTTAATTAATTTTTTTTTTTCAAAATTTTAAGGATATTTTTGTCTTATTGAAAATTCTATAGAGGTAATTTTGTTGCTAGCATTTGGGAGTACATTGTCATTGTTTTAGTAGTTTTGAGGGTAAATTGTCGTAATTGATAATTTGGATAATAGATTGTCATTGGATTGGTAATTTAAGAGAATTAAGTGGACTTTATTCTAAATAAGATGAAATATAATTTTTACCATTTTCCTTACCGAATTTTTAGTTTTTAGGAGGGAAAAAGAATTTAATGAAGAAAGGCAGCGCAGGAGTTAGGAGTACGAGGGCCTCTTGTTTTGTGAGAAGGGCCTAGAGGACCCCAAACGTTGTACAAAACCCATTTGTTTAGATAATTGGTCAAACTATTAAAGTACAAATATATATAATCTATATGTACAACTGCTATTCAATTCCACATTGGGTTGACACGACCTATCTATAATATACAACTTTTATATTATTAAAAAAAATGATATTAGCCTCCATTTAAGAAATAAAGATAAATATATATATACACACATATATAATGTTTGAATAATACTATTTATTAATTAAACTAATATACAATTGTCATAAGATTTGAGATAATGCGACATTAAAAATTAGTCTTTGGGGTACAAGAGTTTATAAAAAAAATAATAATAAAAATTACAATCGTATAATAATCTATTAAATAACATTTTTTTTTTATAATTTTTACGGACTTAAATAATAATAAAAAAAAAAGTTGAATCTTGTGGTTTCTTTGGATAAATTTTTTGTCCAAATAGGTTGTAAGAATTTTTTTTTCTTTTAATAGATTAAATGGAAGAAAATTCTTGAAAAGCAAGTTTGGAGAAAACTTTATCCGGTTTCTCTTCCTTGTAAATATGACTTATTCTTTTTTTTAATTAGAAAAAAAAAAAGAAAGTCTTTTTGGTTTTTTCTTTCTTTTGTTCATTCCATTGGACATTTGACAAGGGATCCGGCTTAGGTACGGTAGGGATCCTTGTCCATTGGACATTTGACAAGGGATCTGTTTAGGGGTGGCAAAATAGGTACCTGACACGACCTGATTACGACATGCAAGTACCCATTACACGATTAGCCTATACATAGACACGACCCATTTAGCTAAACGGGTAATCGGGTTTGACACGATTATGACATGAAAATAGCCGGGTAACCCGACACGACATGTTTTACCCATTTAAAATAACCGGGTCTAATCGACCCGACCCGACCCGTTAAAAACCCTAAACACACTTGGGAAAGAACTACATGTATTTGGAAGCAATTCATCAAGAACCCAACAATGACTACGAAATAAAACCCCATTTCATTGCTTAGTCCTTATTTCTAAAAATTAACTAGAACAATCTAACAAGAATCTCAAACTTCGCCTTATAAAAAGCTAACCAACAGTGAAAACCCATCTTATGAAACTCAAAAATTCCCACTTCCTCCACAACCAAAACTTAATCTAAAGCGAAATCAAATCAAACCCACAAGAAAACAACACTGAACCAACACAACCCAGAAGAGAAAACACAAAACTCGACACACGGATCACAAAAGAACCCACAGAACCTGATCAGGATCTGAAGAAGGAGCTTCTGAGCGGTCTCAATGGGATCCATGGAACATTCTTTGAGCATTGCGAGGTTGACGGCAACGGTAAGGACTGAGGATGCCTTACTAACGGCGACAGCGAGGAGGGAGAGAAAGAGAGAGCCAAGACTTGAGAGGGAGATGGAGGGAGAGTGAGAAACCGAGACTTGAGAGAGCAGAGAGGCAGAGGCGCGGTTTAGGTTTACAGTTTACTCACTTTACTACGTGTGCCTTATCCTTAAAAAAAAAAAAGAAAAGGGTCTAGTGGGTTGACCCACCAAACCCGCTGGGTCTTACTCGGGTAGACCCGATTACGACCCGAACCTGATAAGGCCAAACCCAATACCTATTTTTTCGTGTCGAATTTGTGTCGAGTTCACGGATCGTGTCAAAATTACCAGTCCTAAGACTCATCCGTCTATTCCAACAGTGGCATGGAGAAATGTGCAACTTAAGCTAGGTTTAGAACTTAGAAAAATTATTAGCAATAAAAAAATCGAGAATTAGGTTATATATATATATATATATATATATATATATATATATATATGGGTTTTCTTTGTGGGTTACAGAGAATATGCTCCAATTCAACCTCTGACAAGTATCTTACAGGGAAAAAAAAAAAAAAAACCTCTGACATGTGAGACAGACAAGGCAGTCTTTCTCCCACCTCGTAACTCCCTACTTCCTGGCTTTTCCATATTCTTTTTCAATTTCTGTTTAAAATCTCCAGGAATATTATATTAAAATGCCCGTGATTTACTGTTGCTGAAACATTGCCGTTTAGTTCCATACAAACCCGATTTGGTCCCTTCTTTTGTGCCGTTTTAATGTTTTAATGGCAGGGCAAAAGTTTTTTTTTTTTTTTTTAGCAGCTGTCATTTTTTTTATAGGATTAACAAAAAATTCTCTCCATAGTTTTATTCTACATGCAAATTATATTGTTTTACTCATATATTTGTCTCTTAATCCCACTGAAATTGACTGAGAATACAGTTCACCATTACATGTGATGTGAAACAAATGATAAATATAATGCATGTATTTCTACCCCATCATCACTAATTCAGGTCCTGTTTTACTATCAACATCAACTGCCATCACCTCTTTTATATATATATATATATATATATATATATATATAGAATGTACCTCCTTGTGGAACATCAAGGCACTACCAATCTGAGCTATTAAGCAAAAAATGTAGAGCTCTTTTGACATCTTCATAAAATGAGAGTAATATTAGGAAGAGTTGTCAGTATCAATGAGATTATATTTGGGTTTACCTTACAAACCCAATTCCTGCAGAACCGGTCGACTGCCCAGAAATCACTCTACAGCTGAAACTATTTGGCTTAGGTACGGTAAAAAAACAATCCACTGAGAAATCTCTTGTAATTTTTTCAACAGTTCAAATTCAATTCTAAGTTTTTCTCTATAACATTGAAAAAACTACAAGAGATTTCTTATAGATTTTTTACAGCATCCAAGCCAAATCCAAACTTGTCTTGGAGCCAGTTTAGGAGTAAATTAAAAGAGCAAACAAGCAAGCAACAGAAAGGAAAAGAAAAGAAAAAATAATAATAGAGGGTAAGATTTGTGCCAAGGAAATAACTATAATAACTATCACCTAAAAGAGTTCTCTTTCTCCATTTCTTTTTCTCATTTTTGGCACAGGAGCTAAATGCAAGTATTAGTTTCCAGTTAAAGGTTACAGTGTACACTAAAGAATTTAAGGCCTGCTCCTCTGATCTCTTCTGGAAGCTACCTGATATTCACACAAAAGAGAATAATACAACAGACAAGCATGAGATACAGCTTAACTAGGTATTGCCAGCTTCCGTTGGTGTAGCAAAAGGAGCCAGCGTGTTAGGAGGAAGGTTTATACCGCCCCCTCTCACCGATATATTAGGGCACTTGACGGAGCTAGCCCGGCTCACGAGATTTGAGTCGAAAAAGACAACAATCACTGTGATGTCATCGTGGAAATGGCGGCGGACTCCACGGTCAATCTTCTTCAAGTCTGAATACCTCATTTCTCTCTTCTTTGCTGCTTCCTGCAAAGCAGCTTTTACCAGCCTTCTTGCACTTCCCTGCATATAGTTAAACAAAAAGTAAATTCTCTTTCCATTTTCCATTTCTCACAAACTATGAGCAAGGAAAACAATAAAGCTGTCTCTCCTGCTTGGGGGACAGTTCTACATTTGGCAGTCAATAAAGATATACAGGACCAAGACAGCTAATATTTTAAGTTTACTGGTTTAGGTAACCCAAAGAGGTGTATTGGACAATCCATTATATTGAGTGCACCATGCATATATAGACACAAAATCCTGTAAGTCAGCATGGGAGGAGATTCAAGCAATATTTTATTGGAAATGGCAGAAAAGCAGAACATATTTGAGCGTCTCATGGAAATGACACTGCTTTTTGCATGGTCTCCAAAGGTACTCATAGATGGGTATTTATTTTAAATAATAGAGAAAACCTATTGGAACGCTTCCATATCTACTATGTGACCGAATGCTCATTTAGTGTAGAGTTGATATTATCAATATGTTTTAAGACAAAAATAAGAACTTTTTTGTCTTCCACAGATTAAGGCTACTAATTTAAACTCTTATCTACTTGATCATTTATTAAATGTGCATAGCCCTTACCCTCACAGACATAATATAACAGTGTTCAAATGACATCACTTTCTTCTCACCAAGAGGGCAGCCAAAATCAGCAGCCTGAACTAATCTTTTTTACAAAATTTTTGTGGAAAAAATAAAATGTACGATCCATTAGTTGTAGGAAAAAGGGGAAAAGAGGGAAAGAATGGGGGAGAGGAGATTAAGAATTTACACCTGAAGAACTCCCAACTGAACTTAATGTCCGAACAGATGTCCACCTAATAGCCAAAGAATTTAGTTCACGCACAACTACGAACTACAATGAAGAAGACGATAATGATGATAATCATGATGATCTAATCCGGGCAATGGCTTTTCTAGGAGATATTGCTACAAATTAAGAAGGAAAAGCTTTCACTAATGTCAAAAGTAATAGCATACTGGTACATCAACAGTTCAAAAGGGTTTTATCTTTTCAAAGAATGTGTTCTTTTGGGAGCATAATGGGCAAATGATGCGCTGTGCTCATATTTTGGTTCCGAAGGAAACTTGAGCATTTTATTACTTGACCTGTATTCACGATTTATTTACATATTTGAACAAATAAAAAATTGGAAGGTGTAAATCCCACAATTTAGACTCTAGAATTTCTTATAATTTGGATATGCTATTTTGGGCTCAAACCATTAGGAGTAGGACTACGAGGTTATGGTTCATTTACAATAACATCTAACTGAAGAAAGGGCCTGAAGAACACAAACAAACATGGGACATCATATATATATAACAAAACCGTGTAAGCCAACAAGAACCTTTTGAATCACTTCCTAGATATAGTAAAGAGACCAGCTCAAATCTAGGTTGAGCTGACAACTGCCTCTACTATACTTTCTGGCCCCAAGAATACTTGGAAATAAACAACTTAAAGATCTCTTTATCAGTTAAGAACCAATGTTTAGTGTTAAGATATATGTAGAAGTCTTACGCTGCGTTGACGATTCTGAACTATATCAACTGCTTCCTGATTGCTAAGGTGTTCCCAGAGCCCATCAGATGCAAAGATAATAAATTGATCATGTGGTTGCAATGGGTGCACTGAAATTGTTGGTTCAGAGCTCAGTATTGGCCTTTTCAAAGGTTCGCGAAGGCGAAATTTAGAGTACAAAGGCTCCCTGTTGAACTCAGCCTTTTTTAAATATTCGTCACCAATAGATCTAGAAATCTGCAAGATGAAAGATTTTGACAATTAGGGAAAACAATTAAAGAAGAAGATGCATAAAGTGAAATAAGCCAACACATATCCGCAAGAACAAAACTCTTGTATAGCATCATCATACTACAATCCTGTTTGGGACTCATAAAGCTATTGTTCATTCCATATTTCCATGATAAATTTTAGAGAGAGAGAGAGAGAAAGAGAACACGTGCCTCTTTCTCTTAGGATACTTCCCAAATTTTCAATATATTATCTACTGTGAAATCAAAAGGAAAAACCAAAAAAAAAAAAAAAAAACTCACAACTATCTATCATAACCAGCTGACCAGAAGAAAAATGAATAGGAGGAAAAAAAAAAAACCCAAATTTATATCATGTAGACTACATAAATCAAATATAAATCTACCATATAACACAACACCTCCAAAGTAGCAAAAATTAGATCCCGGATGGCCTGGGAATAGGATCCTCTCAATTTCAAATGAAATAGAATATTTATTTTGTGTAAAATGAGGGGTAATATTGTAAATTTTGTCCTTCAACTTTAATGTTAAGATAATATTACCCCTCATTTTACACTAAATGGATACTCTCCATTTCAAATGAAATGGAGAGGATCATATCCCGATGGCCTGACCTATAAAGTGACATCTACTTCATTAATTAATTATTCACATGACAGTCTGCCCACTGATCCTCCTATAGGTGGAAATGATATTTCATAATTACTACAGTCGTAAACTATAAGAGCTACCACACTGGTAATTAATGTATGTAAAAATATTTAAATGAAACTAGCATTCTCTTAAATTTTTAAGAATTGTCCACGGTAAAAAGAGGGGGAAGGGGGGAGGAGGTAGAATACTCCACTCTGAGGAATTTTCAACTCCTCTTGTTGTACTACATGCTTTTGCAATTCTAAATTTGGTAATTGACATCTGACTGACTATCACAGAATCAAGTAGATGGAGATACTCCATAAAATAGGAACTGCACTCTTGAACAGGGAATTAACATCGGATTGGCAATACTAGATAAGATAGGAACACGTTTACTTGCTCTAACTGCAAGAAAACTAATAGGAGAAACTATTCTTACCCTTTCAATTTGCAATTTCTCCTCAATCTTTCAATTGGGGTTGCAATGTTCCATTTTGCCCCCAAAAAGACAAAAATGGCCATAAAAAATAAAAACAAAACAAAAAACAAAAAAACAAAAAACAAAATAAAAAAATTAAGGGAAAAAAGCACCTCACGCACAGCGTGGCTGTGGGTCACTCCATGGATCACATTAGCCAAATTAAAAGATTGGGGCAATTATAGCTTTCATCATTCCAACGTCTGTCTCAGAGGGAGGTGTGCCACAACACAATAAAAAGGATTTTCAGGAAAAGTAACAATTTTGAAAAAGGACTGAGAAAGCTCCGAAGTGGGCTGAGAGGAGGTCAAAGAGTGACATGGCAACAAGGGTGATAAATTGATGGAGGTAAACATAGTTTTCCCATACTAGTAATAAGAACCAATTTTTACGCATGGTATGAAACTTACCTGTATAAGTCCCTTCACACGCCAGACATTATGCTTCAAAACTACAATCTGCGGGTCATCAGGATGCAAAGAATGCAGCTCCTGTCTCACGGACTCTATACTCACATTGTGCTCTACTGACAATTGAATGGCTAAAACCTCTCCTGTTGCCTTCACAACTCTTCCCATGACAGCACGGGAATCACCAAGGTTGGCAATGTAAAGGGTTCCACTACAAACAACACCGACAAGAACGCATGACCCAACCGCTGCAATCTGCGGTTTAATTGGCCATTGTTTGGTAACAACAGACAAGAACCCATCTTCTGTCGCTTGAAATGCTTTCCGTATCACATCCACTGACATTGATTGCTGCTCCGTAGTAAACCCTGCAAATAAATATCAAAACAGAAGATTCAGAACAGCAACTTGAACTTAAAACCCACAAAATCACTACCAAAATATAGTTTGTCCATCAATTATTTAATTACTTGAGTAGGACTCAAAATTTGAAGATCACAATTATAGTGCTCCAGTTAATGGCTGAGAGCAAGGAAAAACAAACACACACAAGAAGCCTTTTTAACTCGAGCAACATTGAAGTTGACTAAAGCCTTATCCTTCGCTATATGTTTTCTTTCCATAAATGTTCTCAGCAGGCAAATAAGGAGCAATCAAATTTGGGACCATAACAAACCCAAGGGATAGCAAAGTCAACTTGGGATCACCTTCATGAAGACATGTCACTAAGTCAGAGGTTCAAATGTTCCTCTCCCACTCCCCTTGTGGCCAAACTCACTCATCAATTTACACCAAAAAAAAAAGAAAAAAGCCTTCGAGTTTCTAAAATATGACTTTTTATCAAAGCACTCCCTAAGGTTAAAAGTTTATCAATTTACTCCCTAACATTTCAATTATTGTCAAATAGATCATTCTGTCTAACCTCCCTTAAATTTTTAACTGTGCTTGCACGTTATACCCAATCAGAAGGCAACGAGTGTCCCCTATAATAATAAAATATCAAAAAAAAAAAAAAAAAAAACTAAAAATATAAATATAAAGAAGAAAAAAAGAAAAAAGAAGAATAATAGACATAAAAATGAAAAATAAATAAATAAAATACCAGAGGTGGAGTGCCGTGCAAGGCTACCCCAAGTGTTGGGGAGGCCGGCGAGGTCACCCCAAGCATGGGCCACTCCCCAACTGTGGGGGGTGGCCACGCCTCACTGCTAGGGTGGCTGCGCAAATGGGGGTGCCCACGTGGGCCACCCCACCTATTGTGTCATTTTCGACACATGTCACCTTCTGATTGAGTATAAGGTGGCAGCACGTTAAAAATTTAACAGAAAATAGATGAAATGATCTATTGGATAGCAGTTGAAACTCTCAGTAGAGTAAATTGACAACATTTAAACCTTAGGAGGGATTTGATAAAAAAGTATACATAAGAACCTATGAAGAAAGGAAGGGAGGAGCATTGAAAGTTGAAGACAAGTGACTTACTCTTGAGATGCTGAAATAGGTGATCATTGACATAGCGCGATGTCTCAGGCCCACCGTGCCCGTCATAGACACCAATAAAGGTACCATGGGGGCCAGTCTCGTGCGAGCTCAAATTGCCCGACTCAATCTGACTCTGGTCCTCAAGCAAGTTGTTGGCCTGGACTACAGCCATAGAGAATTCACCATTCAAGTGCTGTCCACTGTCTTTGTACCACAATAGCCCTTCTTGCCGACCCCCCGCATCCGACCCTGCGTGAACATATCGATCCGACCTCGGCCGAAAACAGGCCCTCAAAAAGTTCATCAACTCCGATAACATCCCTCATCTCATCCAAACAACCCTCAAAATTATCATCCAGATCAAAACCAACTCCGACCCAAAAATCCCAATTGTGAATTGTGTTCTTCTCAACTTCACAGCATAATATTCATGCACTACAACAGCATCAACAACCAAAACACACATAAAACATCAATGATTGCACAATCAGAACATTCAGAGTAAACATCAGAGCACAAACAGAATTAGATAATTGAAGGCTTAGAACCTAACAATATCAGATAACTGACAAAGAAGCCGACTTCACTGTTAAATTCAGTTGGGGGATTGCACCATAAACAGAAGGAATCAGGTCCTATATACTGAGAAGCAATCCTTGTTTCCTATAAAAACAGAAAACCCATGACCACAACCAGCCGCTAATAATGAAAAAATCAACAGAGAACCAAAAGGGGTTTTTGGAAAAAGGAGTGGTCAAAGCCACTTTGTCTCAGACAAGTGCTTGGTCAACCATTGGGACATCCAGAAGGTCTACCTCTTCACATTGAAAACTAAACCCCTCCAGTCATACAAACCGCCCAGAAACCCATCAACCACAAACAATTCAAATTCCTCATTTTCCAATATATACACCATAAAATCATAACAACAAACCATTTCAAGAAGGAAAAAAAAAAAAAAAAACAAAAGAAGCTTACCCAATACAAGTTTGCTGTTTCCTGCAAGCTACTGTGTGCTACAGTTGACGAAGAGAAGAGGATCTGGAAAGAGCAAGAAGAAGCTCATGTGGGCATGACAGAGCATTAGATCTGTGGATCCATCAAATCAAAGATGAGCGAAAAAAAATGGGTCTTTGTTGTGTTTGCTTTTTTGGCTTATAGACCCAGAGGAAAGGAGCAGAAACGTGAAATGGGACTTTGGCGAAAGACCCAGAGGCAATATATTGGGCAAACTCAATCTTTGTTTGAGTTCTTTTTCTCCTTCTTTCTCAGCAGACAAGCCCCATAAAAGACCAACAATGGAAAGCTTGAAGCCAGCAAAGCAGAGGTCCAGTTATGGGCTCCACCCCACTATAGCCCAGAGAGAGAGTCAATGAGACTATTTGGACAAATGATAGTGTGCTCCGCGGTATTATGGCGCTTCCATGAAATGGGGTTCACATGAAAACACATGGAACTGAGGTGGGGTTTATGGCAATTGACACGGCACCAGCAACATCATGTTGTGGGGAGGAAGAAAATAAGAGGATAGGAATTATTGATTGTTTAGGGGAAGGAAATGAAAGGGGACTCTTTGTATTTGTAGAAGAGAAATTCCTCAAACCACTCACCGAGTCACCACCTTATCTAAGAGATGCTATGCTCTCTTTTGTCTCAAACAATCTATGATAAGCAAGTTGTAATTATATTTATTCATTTTCTTGTTTGAGAAAAAAAAAAAAAAACTTGCTTATATTTAATTATGTGAAACTTCTTTGTCACTATATTTAATATGAGTATTTTTAGTGTAGTTATATTAATGATAATTAAATTATTAAATTTATTATTTTTTTAATCAACTTCAGCTTTTGGTATGAGATTTGAATTTCTTACCATTTTTATTTTATTTTATTTTTGCCTGAAGAAGAGGGGCAAGGGTAATAACTGGGGATTGGAAGCCGCCTCTCAAATATTCCTGTTCATTTGAACAGAAGGGAGCATGGGTACGTAATAATAAGAAGGAAAATACTAAGGGCTCTTGTGATGTTCTCTTGATTCAAGGTGAATATTATTTTTAAAAAACTAAGTGAGAGAAATAATAACAATTTTTCTTTTTGATTTTTTTGAAAGTAATATCCACCTAAGATAGAAAGACACCATGAAAGCATAGCATTCCCCTAATAAGAATAGAGATCGGTGTTTTTTTAAATGATTTTTAATTAAATATTTATATGTTGGGTCTCACTTATTTAGATAGAACTAAAATATTAATTAAATAATTAAATATAATATTTGTTATCAGTTTAATTTTTTTAAAATAAAAAGTACTACTCTTCTTCACATGCATTTATCAGTTATTGCATGGACTAACGTGGCTTGTTTTGAGTAACTTTTCATTTCAACAATATAAAAAGTCACTTAAAATATATTATATTAACCTATATAAAATAAAAATAATAAATGAGCGTGAAAAATAATAATATTATTAAATTAAATATAATTTAACGGCATGAATAATATTGTTTGTCATGTTGGATCCGTTTGACTAGTTTAAATTGTAAATAAAAGACGGTCCATTTGGGTTTGTCCACGACTCTCATATTTGAAGTAGTAGCACTGAAACATGGTGCCTCTAATGTGAAGGAGAAATTGTAAAATTATTCAGTCTAAACATCACAGGCCAGCTAAACAGCTCATTAAGTACTTTTTGGTGTTTGGACGTTTCCTGGACTCGTCGGTTAATGTATTAATGTCTTAATTTGATTTTTTTTTTTAAGTTAAATTTTTATTGAAAAATGCTATAATTTAATAAAAACTTCATATTTTGCTCATAAAAGTCTACGTGGCAAAATGCCACATGATCTTCATTTTGTTTTATTTTTTTCTCTCCACAAAAAATAGAATGTGACATTTTGCCACATAGACTTTTATCAATAAAATATGAAATTATATATATATATATATATATATATATCAAACATGGGCTCCATCAAATGGGCATATTGCCATTGTAAGGTTTAATTAGATATATATATATTTCAATATCAAACATGGGCTCCATCAAATGGGCATATTGCCATTGTAAGGTTTAATTAGATATATATATTTCAATTTTTGAAGCTTATTTTGGCATCTTTCCTTGGGACCCTTCATTGCTGTAATAAAAGGCCCTTTCAGTGAATGCGAAGGCTTAGACTATTTTGCACCTTATCCACAAAGGCATATAAATGACCTAAAGGGTTCCTTTTTCTTTTATTCTCTTTTTTTTTTTTCCTAATTCACATTCCACAGTAGAGGTTCCTATCTATAAATGTGCAATAGATAAGAAAAACGACAGGAAGAAATGGAAGTAAATTACAACAAAGCTATACCAATCGAGAGTGCATTTGGTCTTGCGATTCCACACGTCAAATGCAAATTTTAAACAAAATTGTAGAAAGTGTCCCGTTTGAGAATGAGTTTTTTTTTTTTTAATGTCAGTTTGTTGGGTAAGCAAGTGACTTAAGTCTATTTTAAAAAACGCACGATATTAAAGGTTGAACTACAATTTTACCAAATATTTATTTATGTTTTTTTTAAAAAAATCATATTTTCATTAACTATATTTAAAAATTGCTATATATATATTTTCAAATTGTACAATGGCAGTTTGAAAACGTGAAAAAATTAAATGCTTTTTCTGCAGTAGGCAAGGGAGTGGGCGCGTTTTTAAAAACGCATGATATAAAGGCCGAAACAATAATTTTACCAAACGTTTAAAACACCATATTTTCATTAACTATATTTTGAAATTGCTTTTATTTTTATCTTCAAACTGCACGTTTTAAAATCGTTAAATCAAACTAACATTAAAAAAGAAAAAGGGTAAAAAAAGAAAGAAAGTAAAAAAACAGTGCAACAAACAAGGCACTGTGGCACTAGGTGAGATGAAAGGCAATTAAACGTTAATAGAGGTAATTGGATGAGGACATAATCCACCAATTGTGCAATGTTGGTCTCCAATAGTGGAACTGTTGGGTCCGTTTCAAAGGTCACTAAAGGTTGTCAATCTTACATAGAAAGTTGACATCTCCTGTGTGACCTAAAAAAATGTCACATCCATTTTTCTTTTAAAAATTGAATGATGCACTCTACATGTCCCAACTTTCACCTTCTAATCATGTGGCCGGGGATGCATTTCAATATTATATCTCCAATGCCTTTCCATAATCTCAATCATCCCCTCTCTTTCTTTTCATACAAAATGGAAATTATAAGGTTTTATATATTCATGTTCTTGGATTAGGCCATGATCATCAATAGGATTAGTATTACTGCCAGCATGACCACTTTTTCTAATTAATTTATCATCTCGGAAGCGTTAAATGATTAAATTCATTCATTTTTATTAGTTTAAGCTTTTAGGATAAATACTGATTTAACATGGTATATATCATATCCATAAGTTATTAGTTCGAACCTTGACTTCACAACTTATCATAATTTTAATGAAATATTTCACGAGGTAGGCATCACCTATTAAAGGAGAGATCGAGTCCACACGTGAATAAGGTCATGTTTGGGTGTGCATTTGAAGAGTTAAAAAAATTAAAAAATTAAAAGCGTTTTTAAGGGTCCAAAAAGCTTAAAAATGACAAAAACGCACTTTTGGTAAAAGCTTAAAAATAAAGCTTTTGTCAAAAAAACACTTTTTAACTTAAAAGCTCTATTTCTCAAATACAATATTCTCAAACATGCTCTAAGAGTGTTAAAATATAAATTAAATGATTAAATTTATCTCTTCATATTAATTTAAACTTTTGGGATAAATTCTTACAAAAATAAAAACTTTTTAGATAAATTATTAATTATCTCAAAAACTTTAACCAATAAAAATAAATAAATTTAATGATTATTTATTTAATATTCTAACAATTCGGTCATGTGTTAGAATCAATTAACCAGGTTTGAATTAGTCTGGTTATTATTTATAGGAGTAGTGATTCACACAAGGCCGGCGTGCATGAACAGTTCATGCACGCCAGACAATTTTTATTTTTTTAATATTTTAATATAAAAAATAAAAAATAAAAATAAAAATTGCCCAGTGTGCAAACTGTTCATGCACACCGGCGTTGTGTTTATTATTACCGTATTTATAGAGGAGGGGAGGAGTACTGGGGAAGATAAACTAATTAACACACTGAAGAAACAGGTAAGCTGAATCTTCATGTTGCAGGCTTTATTTTTATTTATTTTTTATTTATTATTTATTTTTTAACTTACTAGGAAGTTGCTAGTTAATTGTTTGTCTCTCATGAGAGAATCAAAGACTGCTGCATTTTCCAGGCACCGCCTGCATCTTGCATGTTTTGTCCTTTATGAAGAAGCTCATGAAAGTCTTTTCTTTTTTCTTCCCCATTATATGAAATCCATTTATTTAGATGGAACCAAGCAAGATTATTCAATTGTAATCTTCATGTTTTTATGAGTTAATTAAACAGCCGTTATGTGCAGGCATATATATATGTTGGTTATTTTTATGCTGCAACTTTTGTTTTTTGGCCATTGTAGCAACTTCTGACAGGTGTTATTATAAGTAATCTCTATCCAAGCTGAGTGCTTGAATTAATTAAGAACAATTATCTTTAATGTACACCACAAAATCCAAGATTAAGATGGGATAATTAAGCTCGCATGTGTTTGATAGTAAACCATCGACCTCTTCACTATTAATTAAGAAGTCTCTCTTGATGTTTCTTTTTCTACGTACGTTCTTTCATGTTGTTAGAATATATTCTCTGATATTTATATTTCTTAGTATAGGTTGATTTATGTTTTCGTGTATAAATCGATCTAGATTTACTCGAATAAGTCGATTTATTTAACTACAAATCATGATACATTATTAAGTTAATGAGTATAATGTAACCCTAATAACTATTTAAAATGGTCGACATAAGTATTTAAAACCGAACCATCCATAAATTTTTTTTCTCTCTTTCTCCGGTTCTAATACACCTCCCACCGGTTCCACGTGCATGTTACATGTTCAATAATGAATAGGAAGGAAAGTCCAAAAAAAAAAAAAAAAAAAAAAACAAAACAAAACAAATATCTTCAGTAGCTTTGATTTTTTTTCTTTGTTTTTTCCTTATTAATTTGCTGATTCCCACGTGGTAGGCATGCACATGCACCTCAGTTTTCAAAGACATTTTCCTCAAACTGAACTGAAATGATTTTTGCACGCAGGAATCATTTTTATAACATGTTACTGTCATGGAGGACACCAATTTATAATTTTCACCACAATGTCGTACTGGTTTTTTGGCTGGTCTGCCATGGAAAAAGAAAGAGAGAGAGAGAGAGAGAGGGAGATGAAAATCAACCACAAAAGAATAACCAAGCAGACAAAATTTTCAGCACTTGTTAGGATTCTTTTTTCCCGTGGGAAACAGTTTTTGAGAATGAATGGTAGTACAAATGTCAGATTGTCCTTCCAGCTTTTAACTTTGATGAGGTCATTGTCGTCTTGCCAAAACGTGAATCATATGATATCAGGTTTTTACCCATTGGCAACGATGGATGCTGGCCATGAAGAGAAATATACATACATGTTCACCTTCACACACATAATTTCCGACAGTGATGGGCATGTTCATGATGAAAAGACATAATTAATCGGTATGTTTAGGGTAAGAGTAATGATATTTTAATATGCTCTCATACGACTGTTATATAATTATCATGATGTAACTGTAAAAATCAACTTTTTTTTTTAATTGTAAAAATAAAAATCAATAACTGATATTCACTATCACATCAATTGTACGACAGTCATAAAAGAATTTACTAAATATCATTTCTCTTGTGGTAAACCGACATAACCCACAATATAATTTTTGGAAGGGTTGGATCGTATGTGAAATTATAATAATTAAATTTCCATATTTATGCGAGATATGACACTTGGCATTTATTGAAGTAGGTTGGAAGAATTTTCCTCCGAAATGGGTTTGGAGAAAATTTCTGCCCATAAATTAATAGTCTCTAAGAAATGCCGCTAATTATGGTAAACAAAATAATTACTAACCAAAAGTCTTATTATTCATATTCATTGAAAGTCCCTTGTTTACTTATTTTTAAAGTCTCATTTTTAGGGCATGTACTAGGGTGTGGGTTTGAATTTCTGCAATGGAGAATCTCCGCATATGTCTGATTAGTATTAGCCGCCTTGAATTCCCATTGATGAACATGGTGGGGCTAAGTCAGGTTATGACTCAATCGGACTTGAGGGAGCGCATGTGGTTCCCAACGTCTCAGCCCCTCTTGTGCGGCTCCCAGTGGGTAGGTACTACTATAGTCACGCCCAAGTAGGATAGCCACAATTGGTCTCTCCGGCCTACCATTTTTTGAAAAAAAAAAAAAAAAAAAAAAGTCTCATTTTCACATTTATGAAAGTCTCTAACTTGCATAACTTTTTTTCGGACGTAAGTTTCAATTAAATGCTTAAAATTAAAGTAGATTGAAAGTCTTTAAAATGCATAAATTCTCACTGCAACATATAGAATTAAAACGCCTAAAAAGTCTTTAGTGTCCATCTTCTTTGGGGATGATAATTTTCTACAAATTAGTTTGTAACTATTTTATACAAACCTATCTAATAAAGTAACATGTGTTCCTTACTATGTAAAAAGCACAGGATTTTTTAATAATATACGCTATGAGACACATGTCACTTTATTAGATGGGTTTGTATGAAATAACTACAAATCAGTTTGTAGCAAATTTCTGTCTTTTTTTTTTTTTTTTTTTGATATCATATTCGATTACATATCACTTTTTTTGTAACTTTCTATTTTAATTTTCTCTTTATTTATTCCTTCAAGTGTTATTCGAAAATTGAATTCTTCTCATCTTCTTAGGTTCATGATTTTTCAGCAATTTACAGGTCTTCAAATCAAGTGATAAGTCATTCTATATCTTACAAGTAATTAAAAAAGAGAGGTCAACACTCCTTAATTACCAAAAACTCACTTATGGTCAGCCACTTGCATTAACTTTTTTTTTTTTTTTGATTGTTATGAATAATTAAATTTCCATATATATATTATGGTTTTGCAGTTTGAGTTAATGTTAGATAATGTTATCATAAAATTAAGCAAAAAAATATAGTTTCTTTGATAAATCATGTTACATTGTTCTACGTTTTAAAATTTGTTTTATTGTAGTCATAATATAGTTTTATATTATAAATAGTATTTCTTTTATTTGTAAATACTTTTAATTATAGACGTCATACGTACATCTGAATATGAACAAAAATATTATTTAATATTAATATTCAAATAAAAATCATTTAATTAATATTTAAATATAAAAAAAAAAAAATCACTTAAACTTATGCTTTAAACTTTAAAATGAGTCTGTTTGAGATTGCGTTTGAGAAATAGAGCTTCATTTTTAAATTTTTATCAAAAGTACATTTTGGTAATTTTTTATAGTTAAAAAAAAACTTTTAGAATTTTTTACCAAATATGTCAACTTTTATTTCACAAAAATTTTTAAATACTAAAAATAATTTTTTAATTTTTTAATGCAATTCCAAACATGTCCTAAATGAGCCTATTGCTCCCTGCGGGTATATCCTTTGAAATCAACACGGGCGGTAATAGACACACGAGAGAAATCTCCGTGTTAGAAAATCCAACAAAAAAGTTTCAATAAATGTAAACAAGACAAGGGTAAGTGACAAATCTACAAGTTAAAAAGAGGCTCGTGATTTGCTTTCATTTCAAATACTTACTGAGAAAAGGTACGGTATATATATATATAGGAAAATGTTAAGGTCATAACATAAATCTAACTTATGGCCAACTTCTTTCCTATGTGTCATTTTAAAAAAAAAAATAATAATAATAAAAAGGATTTTGAGTTTTTGAAAATTTGGAAAAAAAAACAGTTTGTTTGGTTTCAAATTCAATTTTTTTTTACACGTAAGAGAGAAGTTGGCCATAAGTTCAGTTTGTGTTGTGTCCGTATCAAACCTCATATATATATATATATATATATATATATATATATATATCCAACTTGTCAATGAGTTTGTAAAAGTCATGAACCAGATTGCATTGTACACACGTGTCTCTTCTTATCCTATTGATGGATCATATCGGAAGCTTAATAATTTGCTGTCTGAATTGTTGGTTAGTAATCGAATAATAAATGTAAGAGTTTTTATAAAATTCATTTGTTTGAACAAAGAACGAAGCTATTTAAAATATGTTCGGACAAATAAAGCTCAAAATTACGAACCATCTAAATAATAAAATTGTGGAGAATCTCAATCCAACATAAATATTCAACCAATGGTCAGGGACTCGGGGTATCATCCATTAACCAACGAGCAAATTAAGCCTTCCCCTGAATGTATATAGTGTTTATTATATATTTAATTAAGTAACTGCATTATTGGGTACAGAATATTATTATATAAATGACAGGCATGGAAGGAAACAGTAGTGAGAGATAAAATTGGATAAAGGGGAGGGAGATTTGTCCCTTTACCTAACAAAATTGAATTAAATTTATGTAAAAGGGACACAAATAAAATTGGATCAGGGCCTGCCTGCAAGTGGAAGCTGAGCAAAGATGGTGGGGATATATATATATATATATATTGCCGTACAATTCCTCCCATTATTGGCATTCTTGAAGCCAAAAGTGTGCCACGTGAACAGAATAAGACATGCATTGTGTCACCCCGGCCTACAAAGCCCATGAAATGGAAAGAGTGGATAATTCCAAAGGAAAAAAGTAACAAATAAGTTAATTCAAATAAATTAAGGTAGTTTAATATATGTTTCGTGTATATTTATGGACACATGATAATTTAATAGACTCATGGTTGGCTCTTCCTGCCTAGGGCCGCCAATGAAGTAAGGCCTTTAAATACTATTATTACAATTAAGACACTTCTATAATAATCAATGTCTTTAATTAATGCCACAATTATGATAATAAGTAAAATAATTATTACTAATTGAAAGATGAAAAGAATTCAATGTAATATATTGAGACTTTAGAGGGAGCAATGAAGAAAGATGAAAAGTCAGATAGAAAGAAAGGTACAATTGGTCGCGGGAGGGGGGGGGGGGGGGGAGAGAGAGTTAGCTTCAATGCTTTAAAGAATATTTCCAAAATTAAAATTGATAAAATCCTACTTAAAATCGATAATGTCACAAGAAAGATGAAGCGAATTAGTCATATTATCAATTGAAATGAGATGAGATGTTAGAAAAACTTGAAAATAAACAAATTAATTGGTAATTTTGCATTTAGAAAAGCGAGAAGAATGAAAATTCCACTTAGACTTGTTTCCTTTCATGCATATTTAAAGAATTTATTTCAATGGAATTTAAAGGAAAACTTTCTTCTATCTTTAACATCACTTTCATATCACAAGAGGGTAACAAATGAATTAATTAATTAAGTTATTTGGAACCATTAATATTTTTAGAAAGACAAGCTATAATGTTAGATTGTGATATCTATTTTCTTTGGCCAATAAATAGCAGTTAGTGGGTCACATAAATGGCCTAAAATATTAGGTTAATTTGAGTTTCTCCCATCACTATTTCTTCCTCATATCATATGCTAGGGCATGGAAATTGGAAAGAGCTAAATCATTGAGCTCCTTATTAGTTAAAGAAAAGCATAAAAATATATAAGAAGGAAAAAATTAAGGGTCACTTTTGATAGCTATACCTGCTGCCTTATCTCAACCACCAGCTGGGAGAGATCGACAATATGGATAATGTTGTTCAGCTCAAATCTATATATATATATATATAGTCATGTCTCAGTTAAGAACAATGTACCTGTTCTAGGTTTTGCAGCATTAATTAAAGTGGCCCATCTATCAGATGTTCTTGCTCAATTCGTACATTGAATTGGGTTTAATGATTTAATTAATTCATTATTCATCTATAATATATTATAATAATAATAATTCTAGTCTCATCTGTGAGAGAAACTGAGAAAGAGAGAGAATCAAACTATGTTTTCTTGGTTTGAATTAAGGAGATAAAGTTGAAGGCTAAATAAATTATTTATTTATTCAATAATTAGTTGAGATTGTCAGTTTATTGTTTTAACATTGTGAAAAAGATAAAGTTGAGAGTGAAATGATTTTTTTTTATTTATTTTAACAAAGATTATTTAGAAGTGTCGGTCGGTCACATTAGCGTTATCGACACGGACAAAATCACTCCCGCCATCATGGGGATTCCAGGTCCCCACAAAAAGATGAATTTTTCTTCTAAATTTTATATATTTTTAAATAGACCCTCAAAATTAATTTTTACCTCTAAATTTTTATTTTTATTTTTTAGATTTTTTTTTTCCTCTCGGAATATTCTAGTTTTGCCCCATATTGTAGGATAATTATTGAATAAAATTAATTCTAGTTTTGCTCCATTATCTTAATAATAATTCTAGTCCCACCTGAGAAAAACCAGGAGAGAGAGAGAGAGAAAGTCAAACTAAATTTTTTTCATGGGGTTTGAATTAAGGAGATAAAGTTGATGAGGAGGGGCCAAATGAGACAGCTGGGTTAAGGCCTTCCTGAGTAGTACTGCAACTCATGGGGGTGGTGATTATAATCAGAAGAAAACAAAAAAGTATTTCTATTTCTATTTTTATTTTTTCTGATTCCATGACTTGACAAAGAAGTTTGATCGTCACTTATCTGGGTCTCTTTGATGCTACTTAATTTCTTCCCGTTACATCACATTGACCACTGACTTGGAATCTACCAAACTCTTTTTCACCATGAATGAAGCTGCTCGCTGCTTCATCACAGTTGGACCTCATCACCGACACCCTGCACAATATAGTAGAATACTCCCTCTTAGTCTCTCATATATATATATATATAGTGATGATGTATGCAATGATGCATGCCATATATATATATATATATGACCCTGACCCATCATAGGGATTGCCGCATGTGTGCGTGCACACACACACACACACATATATATATATATATATATATATATATATATATATATATTTTCTAGACCACCCGTGGCCGGGTGGTTTAGTGATTTCAAAGAAATTTTCAGAAAGTTTGATACGTATTAGGTTGTGAATTCAACTCTTTGTGACGAAGAATTAGTCACACAAATTTTATTAGTATTAGCTGCTTTAGAAATCATTGATGTCTTGGTGGGACTGAGTTAAGCTATATATGGCTCAATTGGTTTTGAAAGAATCCTTACATTTCCCGTTGTCTAGGCCATTTCTGAACAGTTTCCAATTGATAGGCGTACCCAGACAGAGTAGCCGCGCAGTTGGTCGCTTCCTCCTACCATTTTAATTGTATATATATTTTATCTAGAAGATTGTTGAATGTTGATGATAAGAGTCAATTTACATAACGTTTTGCATGACACGGAATCTAATGAGAAAAAGGCAGGACAAAGATGCGATGAAGCTAGAAGATAGAATTCAAAAGGGTACTGGGTCCGATATTTGAAATCAACGACCTTTCAGACTTTCAGCTAGCTAGCTATATATTTTGGAACTGCTTCCATGGTCAACAATATTATCATTACGGGAAATCTAAGGAAGGTGGTATCCTTGAAGGTGGTTTACATATAAACTTTTTATAATTCATTTGTCAATCTTTGCACATTCATGGATGTCAAGGGTTATGATAGAAAGAATAGACTATCAAATTGGCCGCATCAATTTAAAAAGAGAAAGAACTTGCAATTTATTTGGGTTATTAGTCGATTTGTATAACAAATAGGTGTCATATATATATATAAACAAGGTTTTTTTTTTTTTTTTTTTAGAAAAAAAAAATTATTTTTTCAAAAACATTTCAACATGACACGAGTTATTAAAATTTTAAATGATACGGTGCAATGTAGATCAACGTGGTACTATATATATCATTAAATATAATAGAATAAAATTTTAATATAAAAATAAATCATCTATATTAATATTCAAGTGATCAATAGACAATCGTATTATGTTATAGAAGACCAACGTCATTATTTCATAATATTTAAACTGCTTTATACTTGTGTTTATAGCAAGCAATATACATTGATCATCATCAATTCATCATATATAATTCATGTATTGCACCGTACGTGCAAAAGGGAGGCCATGGGTTGCCATTTTACATTTGAACAAGGAGACTACGTACCAATCATAGTCTCCAGAGTACTTCTAGAGTACATGGTAGCATGATTGATACATACCCAATGTTTTCATTTGCAAATTGCAATATTAAACTATCTACAACATTTTTCTTCTAATTATTAATAAAGGAAGGTGAGGGGGACTAAGAGTATGTTTGAGATTGTGTTTAAGAAATATAGCTTTCAATTTTTGTTACCAAATGGATACTTTTTTTTTTTTTTTTTTCTTTCAAATTGATATTCTGAGTATTAAACGTACTTTCAGGCATCTCAAACGCACACCCAAACAGACCATAACTGTGGCTATTCTGCTTGGGCGTGACTATAGTCTATAGTAGAGCACATACTTTTTAGGAGCCGCACAGCTAACCCAACTCCACTAGGGTTGCAAATAAACTACACATTAGCTTCTCTTAACATTTTCCTATACCATTTAAATATTATTTCAAATAAATGCTAAAAGAAAGAAGGAAGAAGGAGAGGAAAGAGAAAACCTTTTTATATTAAAATAATACTAAGGGAAGCAAAAGTGTTACCTCCTAAGGCAAATTAGCGCGTATTAACAATGATTAATGCAAAGCATAGAAACCCTAGTTCTAATTATTTAGTCATATTCCAACAGCAAAAGATGTTAGAAATATTATTCCAGACATGCATGATGCTTCATCTAAGGCGACTAGTCGTAGTTTAACATAATACATGGTCTGACCATTTTTTTGTTGGGGCATTGAGAATTAGGTTAACTTTTACATCAAGTTGACCCCTGACTTTTGAACACATTGATGAGACCTAACTCGAGCAAATTGATTCTACTATTGGGGCAATTTTGCTCTGACCATATCTACATGAGCACCCAATTGAATCTCCTTAGCCAAAATTCAACTCAAAAACCCTGTGAAAATCTCTCAAAAACAAGATATATAGCAGTATCCCCCCTGGACCTTTACCAGCTTGATGTGATAGCATTTTAGGTGGTCCTTTTTTGCACCAATTGCAATACATGTACGCGATGAATAGCCTATCCTTTTGTATTGGCAGCAAGAGAGAGAAGTAGCCAGATATGACCCAATTAGGTCCACGATAAAGAGGCACATGCTTAATTAGTTTTGAGGTGCACTTTGAAAGTTAAGAGACCCACACAAATTCAATTTTGGAATTAACCTAAAAGTTGGTGGCTTTACGCCTATGGATTGGACCGTCTAATTACCGTTAAGATTTTATTTTGTTTCATTTAAGGGTATAAATAGTGTCCTGTATGATGCACATTTAGGTTAAAGTGCACTTGTTTAAAAGTTAAAGACCCGTCGCAGTGCATGGGCTGGATATGTATGAAATGAAGATGATTTATTTTGTTGCGTTTTGTGCACTTATTTTAAAGTTTGAGACCCATTAAAATTTTCTTTTTGAACCGTCTGAACATATTAAAGTTAAGATTTTATTTTGTTACATTTAATGTTATCTATGGTGTCAACGTTATTTGAAAATATTAAATGACGTAGCAACATATTCGATGCGCGATGAGATATACATAATTATAATTATAATTAAGTGTTTAAAATCTAATCTACTCCACTTTATTTCATCGTGATCCATGTTTGACATAGTTGAATCCTCATTATGAAAAAGAAAAAAATTAATGATTTAATATATAGGTGGAGGTTGATATTCCAGAAATATAAAATAGTGGCAGTGCTTTATTGCTGTTGTTGTCGTGCATTAGCTTATGAGTTTCAATTGATGGGTCGAACACGAGGGATTAAAGAACAATATTATAGTTTAGATCCTGTTAGCTTCTGCTGTTGACATATTTGAACCGTTGAATCAATGATCATGTTCTTTAATGTATTGGCAATCTCCATGATTCTTTGAACTAATTTTGCAGACAATAACCTTTGAGAGTGATAGTAATTAAAGCACTCAATAATGATGACGAAGATGATGATGATAATTCAATTTTATATTAAACCCCCATCGAATCGGCGTGGTGTTTCAATGTTGACATGCATACGTGGCTCTTGTTCTAGAAGACGATTATGCAATCAAAGGTGTTGCCAAGATGAATATTATTATTATTATTATTTAATCCCATTCATTCATTCATTTGTCGTTGAATCTGGATGGTATATATGTTGTCCTTCCACGCAGCCATTTACGAATGAATTTCTGAAAATTCTTTTCTATTTTTAGATCTATTGAAATTGAGAATTAAGATATATATATATATATATATATATATATATATATATATATATTGGTTCCAATTGGAGAATTAAGAGTTGATAAAGGGGGAATAAGAAAAGCATAGGTAGTAGAGTCGATGGAACTATATAAGTCATTTACAAACTATCATGACATTTAACACATCATATCATTCATTAAAATATGGAGAATGATCTTATTCATTTTAAATGAAATTGAGAAGAGCCTGTTAGTATTTTTCAGATGGATAAAATTGTTCAAAAAATTAAAATAACTATTTTACCCATCTTAAAAACCTTAACCAGATCGACTCCATTTTCCATTCTCTAAAATATGGGGTGCCACGTGACAGTTTACATGACCTTTATCATGTAACCGCGTTTACAAGTTAACATGACAGTGTACTAGACATTTATCACGTCGATCGGTTATTATAAATTTTCACTACATGGCTCTTATTCTTATAAAATTTAGATCGCCATGCAAATTTATAAGAGGATTTGTAATAAAAATTTAGTACTCCAAGGAATTTTTTATTTTTGGGTTCATTGTTACTAAATGTGCTTAAAACTTTAAATCGATAATGTTAAAAATTGAAAGATATCATTTATATCACTCGACTTTGGATAGTATTTTAGTTTTAGAAGCAAATCGATAGACGTGACCATGCATATGCTAGAGGTTGATCTCCTTTAGGTAACACCTAATTAGTTAAAATTTTGTCACGTACTGAATATTTTTCATGTTTTATTATAAATTAATAGTGTTGGTATAATAAATTTGCCTTTAATGCTCAATCAAACACTCAACTACATAATTAAAAAAAAAAAAAACAAAAGTCAAATAGTTCTCTGCCCGCCACCTCCACATTTAGAAATCTCTCCTTAAAAGTATTGGCCACTCGCTCCTTAAAATGGGCCACTGACTCCATGAAGGATCCGAATCCTTTACGGATTGGAAAGTATTCAATTTATGGTTAAGATTTTTTTTTAAAAATTAAGAACCACAAATGGGACGTGTCCCACTAATAAAAAAAATAATAAAATATTATTTAACATTTAAAAAAAAAAAACAAATTAATAAAAAAATAAGGGATGGTTGGCCACTCCACCTTGGCCATAGGGGTAGTCGGCCACCCCCATTTTAAATAGGGGTGGCTTAATGGCCAGCCAGAGGTGGCTAAACCACCTCCAAGAGCCTTGGGTGGGCTTGAGATGGCCGGGGGTCAAACGAAAAAAATAATAATAATAATAGGTTGGCTCTTGGGGTGGCCGGACCACCCCCAAGGGCCATGGGGTGGTTTGGTCACCCCTGGTCGGCCATTGGGGGTGGCTTGAGCTAAAATGGAGGTGGCCGGCCACCCCCTATAGCCAAGATCTTTTTATTATTATTATTATTATTATTATTATTTTAATGTTAAACAATATTTTATTATTATTTTTTTATTAGTATGACATGTGTCTTATTTATGTTTCTAAGATTTTTAAAAAGAAATCTTAGTCATGAACTGGATACTCTCCGGTCCAAAATGAACTGGAGTTTTGGACTGGAGAGGATCCGGTTCCCTCCATAAATGGGGTATCGTGGCTCTCTCTTCCAAAAATATCTCTATTCAATTTTTCTCTTAAATGTCTCATTGACTTAAGTATTAGAGTATCTCTGGTTCTCCTAAGGAGGGACTGATAGTTTTTCGGCAGCTGTTTTCTCTGTTTTCAGGGTGACCAATCACCAATTCTGTTGTCCGAAAAAATTGATTCCAACAAATAACATGATAAAATTTTATCATAAATTAATAACAATAGGGTTTATTTTCATTGTTGCGTGCATGCAGACAAGCTCATGTTCCAGATTTTTAATCGCTGATATCATTGATTACTTGAAGGCTTTGAAAAATATAAGTACAAAGTTTAATTTGCTTACCCAAAAATGGGTTTGGTATGGTAGTGGAGCTCTGGAGCTGACCATAGGGCCCCAATTAGCCCAACAGAGCCCATAATCATTTTTTGTGAGTTGGGCTGCTCGTATGACACTGAAAACTGGTTTCTCAACGCTGCGCAGAGCTGAAACCCCTTGGAAGGGTTTTGGAACCCAAATCCTCATTCCTCATTCACCTATCTCTCTCAAATTCCGCCTTGGAGACAGAGAGAGAGAGAGAGATCTGGCAACCAATTAAAAAACAAAAAACATTAACACAACCGTAGCTCATGCCAAAATAGTAAACACCAAAAGCCTCATACTCTGGTTAATTGGTTGGTTGCTGACAAATAGAATACCAAAAAACATTTAATTTCGCATTTTTTGGAGCACAAGAAATCTCATTGAAATAATCATGTAAGTTACATTCACTACCAACCAATCAAAACATACATTAAAAACGCAATTTCTCTCCTTTTCCACCATTCGTCTGCAAACTCAGTTCTTTTATCAAAAAAAAAGCACAAGGAAGCCTGGCGAAAGCCTGCTGCATGCAACAAGAGGTGACAACGGCAGATTCATTGGGCGGTAGTAATCTTCTTGGTTTGGTGGCTGTCCTTCATTTTTCCTCCTCATCGGAGGAATTCATCTTCTCCATTTTTTTTATCAAACTGAGTCGCACATATGTAAAGAAGGGGTTGTCTTTAGATATGTGTGGCTCAGTTTGATCAGAAACTGAAGAAGAAAGATTAATTCCTCCGGTGATGAGGAAAACAGGAAGTAACACCAACAGAACAAAACGATTATTACCGCCCAATAAATTCGCCGTTTTCAACTCTTGTTGCATCCAGCCTTTCGACGGGCTTCCTTGCGCTTTAAGAATCGTCGCTCTTTGTCGGATGACCAAACGGTCATCGAAACGACGAAACACCTCTATGACCGTTACACTTGCATTTTACTACCACCCTCCTAGCACGCAGGAGGCGCTGCTAGCCGTGTGGGCGAAGTGTGCCTCAAGCTCGACTTGATGAGGAGACGATATCGTGCGAGAGCTGGAGGGAGATTGTGATGTACGGCTATATATAGGCTTATAGCTATCGAAAGTATTGGTGTCAAAATTTTTTATCTTTTTTGTTTCTTGTTCCCATATATTTAGTTTTGCATTATTTTGGGGTTTTTCAAAATACGTACGTACAATAAAAGATATATATATTATATTGTCGAACTAGTGGTCACTGCTTCATAAGGCGTGATCCACAGCCGATTGAGCTACCCCATAGGAACATATATTATGTTGTAACCCTGAATCATTAATAGTAAAATATAGTTACACTCTCTATAGACGTAGGCATCGTGTTGAACCGTGGACGTAAATCCGTGTCTCAACTCTCTCTTTTTCGATATTCCATATTATTCATTATTGTTGTGCGCGGTAACAACAATTTTTTTTTTTTTTTTTTGGTGGGTCTATCCACTCACACTATTAACTAATCGCATGAATGTGCGGTGATTTTCTAACTTTTAATGACCAACGGTCACAATATAATCTTCGGTATATGTTAATGACCAAACAGTTAAAAAAAAAAATCAATAGCTTTAAAATGTCATAAAAGTAATTAATATGATTTTAAAGGACCGAGATTCTTTCCATTTTAAAAGAACTGGAAAAGAGCCGGTTAGTAATAATTAGATTTTTTAACTGTCAGTTTACCCTCATGTTATTACTAACCGAGGAGAAGATCCTAGTTCATTTTTAAAGCCCATAACCATTTGTTAAAGACAATGTAAAATCCGTATGAAAACATATTGCCTTAAAGTCCAATGCTAACTTGTCTTAGAGTCTGTTTGGTATTGTGGTGAAAAATAGAACTTTTGGATGTAGAGCTTTTGTCTGTGAGTTTTTGTCAAAAACACTTCTATCGAAAAGCTGTTTACACGTTTGGTAACTGCATGTCTGAAGTGTTTTTTTTGAAGTTATTGATGTTAGGTAACTAAACTAAGAAAATGCTTTTAGTTGCAAAAATGACCAAAAAGGACATGTAATGTTATTGAGAATAATAAAATACTTACATCATTAAAATAAGAATATATAATCACCAAATAAACACAAAATAAACAAAAAAAGAAAAGAAAAGTAAATAAATAAATAAAAGACTTTCCCCTTACGCGTACTGCTGCAGTGGGGAAACCCCGGCCCCCACATTTTTCTCTCTATTTTTTTTAAGTCTCTTTTATGCAGATCTCTCTCTCTCTGATCTTCGTCTATATTTTTCTCTTTATTTTTTCTAAGTCTCTTTTCTGTAGATCTCTCTCTCTATGTGATCTTCATCTATATTATCGCCGACCCAAACATGCGCTTAATAACAAATGATAATAAACGTTTGAAGATTAAAAACCATAAAAATTGTTAATGAAAAACAGCTCAAAAATAAAGCAAGTTTATTACATTGCAACATAATCTACATTAGTTCCCAAGGGTAGTTCAATCGGTTATAGACCACGCCTTATAAAGCAGAGATAACTAGTTCGAATCCCCCCCCCTTCCCTTGTGTGGATATGTCAAAAAAAAAAAAACATAATCTACATTAATACAATTATAAATGAAATAGATTCACTTATTCTCATCTTAGACATTGTTTGCTTATCTTACACGACCATCTTATTATTTGGTTTTGAAGTGACTTCATCTCTTTTGATTATTTGGATTTTAGGGAATGGGTAAACGGTTGCTTAACTATCCGCTTACATCTCTTTTAGCATCATTTAAAAAAAAAAAAAAAAAAAAAATAAATTCAAGAACCAAGATTGCTCATTTTTGCATCTAATATTTAAGCATCTTGATTTATGATTTTTTTTCTTTGGTTATCCTTTTCATTTTCATTTATAAGTCACTACATGTAGTGACCCAAATAATTAAATAAGTTTAAGTAGTTTAGTTAGAAGGTTAATTTGGACTTTGGGTCACTAGAAATAGCTAAGAGGGCATTTTGATAATTTCACACTTTCTGACCGGACGTACGCATAAGGGACCATGCGGACGTACGCTTGCAAATAGTATATGGACCTACGCATGGGGGACCACGTGGACGTACGCCTGCAAATAGTACATGGATGTACGCTGACTTTTGGTTGACCACTGGTTAATGTTCATATGTACGATGCAGCCTTAGGTTCGTTAGGTTAATAGTACGCGGACGTATGCCCCTATAGTATTGTACATAAGTTGCTTTTCTAACAGCCCTACAGCGCTCACAACTTTTTCCACCTATAAATATCCACCCCTACACGCCCATTTACTCTCCATTTTCGCCCCTGAGCCCTCTGGAACCCCTCTATGAGTATGGTGAGTTCTTGGAGAAGAAGATGTGGTTTCTTGGAGGTTTTGCTTTAAGGAGGTAATCTTCTACGCTTAAGCTTTCTCTTTAGTTGTTATATTGCTTTTCTAGACTAGCTTAGTTGTTGTTTTGAGATTCTAGCTAGATTGTACCTTTAATCTTCATTTAAGTTGGTTTAGCCTTTCCTCCTTGTAGAACGTATTTTCTTATGTATGGACACATTGTGTTGAGATAAGAAGGTCCTAGAAATCCTTTGGGTAGCTTTGAAACCAATTTGGGAGGATAAGAGGACGTTTGGAACAAATGAGGTTCTACCTGAACTCTTTGAGCGGACGTACGGCTTAAGACTCGAAGCGTTCTAGGGAAAGCCACTTTGACCTATCGTCCAATAGCCTCTGTTTTCATATTTTATGTTCGTTTTAGTTGGATTTAGAACTAATGATAGGTTTTTTTTTTTTTTTTTTTCTCAGTATTTGAGGTTATGGACCCTCAAAGGGATTTTATAGAAGAGACAAACTCACATGGATACTTGTTGTTACTTTTCCAGCATTGCACGACTATATATATATATATATATATATATATATATCAAACATGCATATTTTGTAACTCTCATGAAACATGCATATTTTGTAACTCTCATGAAGTACATTTTAGACTGCTGTGAACTCCCTTTTACAAAAATGTATGCTGATAAACAAGATAATGATTAGACTTGTAAAACTATGCATGTAAAAGACGGATAATATTAATTACATCGTATGACATGGTACATCGGTACGTCCAAAACAACAGCCATGGGCTGTAGGTACGTACCGCATAAGAGTTTCAAAGCTCTCTGGCAAATGAATGTACACCTTTGATTATGTACATAAAATATATAAACATCTTTTAAGTCAAAAAACGCTTTTGAGCAAACATTACCAAACAAGTATTTTTTTTTTCAAACGGACTTTTTGAGTGTTAAAAGCACCTCAAACGCAATCCCAAAACATATCCTATGAGAGTTGTGGTGGACCTACATAATATTTAAATAAGTAGTAATTCATAAATTAAAATAAAACATGAAATAAATTAAAGATAAATTACAATAATCAAAGGTAGATGAATAGATAAATTACAATGAGAATAAATTTGTTATAGCATCATGGATCCGGATGTGGTGTAAACCAACACATTTGACACTGCGTTGGAAGATTGATGCTAGGAAAACAGCGTTCAATCCTATCGTCATCAAGGTAGAAAACGCCAGATTCTTGGCAAACTATTGGATCAGGAGTATTCAAACCATATGTAAGACTGTCTTCTGAAAAGTAAATCCGATTCCCAGAAAAACTATTGAAATCTGGAGCTGAAAGAGATGATGACTCGCTTTGTGACACAAATAACATTTTATCACCTATACTAGCTACCCTAGTGAACGTAAAAGTGGACCAACCAATCTTGAACACTTGATATTTGGTTGTTTTCATGTAATTAAAATCAAACGACAGGTCTTCTTCTTCTTCTTCCTCATCCTCATTGTATACTACTGTAAAGAGATTATTCATTAGTGCGCTCACAATCAACAATTCACTGTCCGACTCCACCAAGTGTGATTCCACCCCAATATCCTTGTGAATAATAATGTCACCGTTAATTTCACAATCCATATCTTCGTAGGGTACACGTCGTGCACTAATATTTGGAATTAGTTTCAAAACGATGGCTTCTTCACGGCTTCCCAATTCCAAGGTATAACTTGTGAAACTGCCTTCTTCTTCTTCTTCCATCATGTGCATGTGGTGTACTAAAGCGTACAACTTGTCTTCATGAAACTTGACGTCGAAGTAAGCAGGATATTTATCCTTTAGTCCTTGGAAGACCCTCCATTCCTTATCGCCGACCTTGCAAACCGCTAAAAGGTCAGCCGTCCGCAACCTGAAAGTTGCTGCAACAATACATTTTGAAAGGTCTGTAGACGATAGTTCAATCTTTCGAATAAAAGAAGTAATGTGGTTTGGATGCCACGCCACGTCAACAAAATCCTTGAAAGATGGGATTGTTGACAAGGATGGAAGGTGGCGTTGGAATCCTGAAACGGGATTCAAAAGAAAAACTTGTGGGTCATCTTGTGTTCCCCTAGCAATAGTTAACCAACCTTTGGAAGATCCAAAACACCAACCTCCCTGCGCCGCCTTAGGTAGCTTTATATTATGAACTATGCCTTCCGACATGCTGAAGAAGCTTAAGGAGTTGCAATTTTGGGCGTGAGGGAGAAGCAGCCATGGTACTGAAGGGGCACTGTGGATGTCTTTTTGCTTCACAATTGATCTCCAAGATTTGCAAACACCTCCTAACCGAATGCGATCGATTATATTTAGGCGCCCTAAAATCTCACCCATCATATCATCCGGAACTTCATCCCACCGACCATACACATGAACAAATGACGGCTTTGGCTTTGATTTTTTATTGTTATGGTATAAAATCTGCTTCAGAAACGAGGATAAACTGAAGGAAAGGTATTCTCCAAGGTTACCGTATAATTCAGCCATAGATGAAACAGAGTGGTACGTAAAGAAGAAAGGAGATATAGAATCAGAAAAATCAATTCTGTTGATTTTTCTATTCCGTATTTTCTTGTAAAATAATCAAAGAGTCTGCGAGTGTTTTTTTATAAACTAAAGAGTTGAAGTAGACTTGAGCTGTATCTTCTTATTTGAATTGATTTGGGAGTTCTGAGAGCTAGAATTGGATCTAGGCTCTTACTCTAATTTAGATTTTAAATATGACTATTTCACCTACATTCTCTCGATAGAACCACACCTTAATTATATCTTCTACTATTAAATTAATAGCTTTGTGAGCCTGTCATTGACCCTGAGGACCAATATCTGATGTTGTAGTGTAAAATTATTTACATCATATCCTAAAGAAATTAGAAATCATGGCAGAAAAAGAAAAGGTGGACTCATAATACATATTCCTACGAAAAAGGTGTTTAAAATTTTTAATCCTAAAACTATGAGGATTCCAACAGAGAAACAATATAGACTCCATCGTGAATCACAATACAATTAACTTTGGCATATATATTAAATTCAAGAAGAAATTCCAAACCATATGTAATATATTGTTTTAAACTCTAATTTTTTTATTTTTTTTTTATTTTTTTACACTTCATGGCTTAATTATAACAAGCTATCAACGTGTGCCAAAGACACAACTTTTTATTTATTTATTATATTCCTATAATAAATACCCCTATTCTCTTAAAAACTAAAATAAAAAATTAAACTAAACTATCTTGTTTTTTTTTTTAAATAAAAAATAAAAAAAGTTTTTTTGGATAAATAAAAATAACTCGTACGATATAAAAAGTATGGGTAAATACAAAATCAGACTGTGGGGTTAGCCTAAATTACAAATCGTTCCATTATCTATAAAAGTGAACTCAGAGTATTAGACCTAATCAATCTCATACTCCTAGAGATGACCTAGAGGATGAAGATAAAGAAGATAAACATCAAGTGCCAATAGAAGAACACTCATGATAGGACTCTAGTAGTCAGATAGGGTTTAACTTGCATTGTTATGGTAGAGTTTAAGTTATATATGATTTCTTACTTATCATTGGCTATATTTACAAACATTGCCATACCATTTAAGATAGCCGGGGTAGGGTAATAGGGCGGCGGCTAGGGTTTAGGATTTTTCCGGGTTTGGAAAAAACCATCATTAAATTTTTAAGACTTGAGCCTTTCATAAAAAGACAGTATGGGTTCCCATGATGACCTTCTCATCTCCAATAGTTGAAAAAACATTGGAGGTCTAATAAATACTTCTTTTTTAAAAATAAAAATAAAAATAAAAATGGCATTGTAGCGGATAGAGAAACTATTTTTGGTTAATTAATTTTATTTTGTTACATCTAACAATGCACATGGTGTGAGTGAGTGCCACTTCATTTAAGATTAAAAATGACATGACAACATATATACTATTAATTTTGTGAAATCTAACATCGACCATCAACACTTGAAAAGGAAGAGGATTCTGATCCCTGTTAACAAGAACCTATTTTATTTTTTTCTAAGCAACAAGAATTTTATTTTATTTTTCCTAATTGAAATATGGTAGGCCGAGGAGACCAATTGTTACTATTCTACCTTGGCGTGATCATAGTAGCACCTACCTGCTGGGAGCCACACAGGAGGAGCCTAGACGGTGGGAACCGCAGGCGCTCCTTCAAATCCGACTAAGCCATAGCCCAACTCAGCCCCATCAGAGCATCAATGAAAATCCAAGGCGACTAATACTAATCAGGTACATGTAGGGATTTTCATTGCAAAAGTTCGAACCCACGCTCTAGTACATGCCCTGATCACTTGAAAATTTCCTTGGGAACAAGTTGGAAAATTTTAAACTATGTAATTGTAAGCCAGATAGTTAAAATTGGAAAATTAGGCACAACACCTCTTAGGCTGACCAAAACGGCCCAACAAGAAGAAGTTTCAACTGAAGAGCCCGCCAGCATCAGCCTGTAGAGGTGGACGACATTCTGAGGACAAGACAATAGCCCAGTGGGCTAAAAGCTGGCCGGGTCGTATAATAATCCCCATGAACAAGAAAAAAAGGGTTGCCAAAATGTTAGCCCCAGTACCCACACTGGCCACTGGGTTGCCTAAACCCCTAATCCCTGTAGTCTATCTATAGACGTCATGGGCTGTTCATTCCAATAAGTCGAGCCATAAGAAGCCATAAGAAGAATCTTCTCAAGAAAGATCATTTTATGGTTCAAGGAAAAAAGTCAAAACCACATTTGCATTAAAATTCGTAACAATATTACTCCATCAACATTCTACATATTTAGTTGACCAACCTCACTTTTCTTCAACAGTGACAGTCAATATCTAGGCGTAAACAAGATTTAAAGATAAAATAAATAAACATACAGAGACCTGGAGAGGGATGATCAATCAAGATATGTATTTAAGATAATTCATCTGTCTGTAGGTGTAGGTGATAAAATACAAACTAAATGAAATGACCAACCCCATATAGTCAGTACATGGGACTAGTCCAACCTTGTCCACAAAACATAAAAATGTAAACAATTAAACAAATACAATTCAATAGTAATTATGAAACTTTTCTAGGTCTAAAGTATCACTCCTGGGATGGTGGCTCAGACAGAAATACTAGTATCAGTATGTGTTATGAAAGTAGAATTCTATCACAGTAAAGGACTTTGGCATGAGTCACAAGTACACATCCCATGAAGCTCTGAAGATTATCTTTGCAATAGTTATCTTAAATTAGTAATAGTTTAATTAAATAATGAGAGTTATCTATGTTATGAAGTTATCTAGCATATTTATTATATAGGTCTCTTAGTATTTATCTTCTAAGTGTTATCTTGTAGTGATAGTATATATCACTGTATTTTCAGATGATATATATATATATATATATATATATATATATATATATATATATATATATATATATATATATATCAGTAGTTATCTAGTTATTTATTTTAGAATAAGAGTTTATCTCTAAGTGAGTGTAGGAGTTCTACTCCAAGTCCAAGTCGTTATAATCTTTCTATTTAAAGGATGATTATTTTAATAGAAGGGAATCAGAAAATTAATCTCAAACATTATGTTGGAAAAGATTTTTAGGTTTCCTAAAAATTTAAAAGGTTTAGATTCCCTCAGAATCTAAGATCTATGTGTTGGTTCTCAGTCCAAATGGCAAGTATGCTCACTATTCAGTCAAAAAGTGAATAATGAGCATACTTTTGTTATAATTAGATTAGGAATTGTAATCTAAATATGAGGCATCACCCCACTTTCTAGTTTTTGATGAGGCAGGTTCTTTCTTGGTACAATTGTGAAGAAATTCTTGATAATTTTCAGTGACATCTAGAATCTAGTATTGAAAACTTGTTTTACCGTGCTTATCTTTTGCTCTGTGCTATTGGCGCTGAGGTAAAAAATTTGCGAAAATTGCATGCTAATTTTGTTCACAAGCAGAAAAACTGGGGTTCATAAAGTTGGTGCCGATCACGAGTGTGGATCTAATACCATACACCAACATTTTTATGTTTTGAAACATGAAGTTCAGTGTTTGTTTTAAAGGATTTCTGCATTGCTGTTTGGACGTTTGTGTCAGCAATGCAGAAATTCATGTTTGGATTTTACATGCAATGATTTATTTTATTTATTTTTTTATTTTTTGTCCTGGTGGATAAACAAAGTATCAAATGCACCATGACTAAAACACCAACATCAACTACCAACATATAAAAATTCATTCAGAAAGTTGCCTCATAAACATGCAACGCATCAAGCACCCTATCTTGAGCCACAGCAGACACATCCTACAAACATATTTTATGGTCATGTGAGCCACTTAAAGGTACCCCTCCTTAAGGGGACTCCGAGACAGCCCGTACCCTTCCATATCATGACCCCTTAGCCGCAAATCTGGATCATAATCACTCCCTTGTTGCTTCCCCGATTGTTTGGAGCAATCAAACACATAAACCTCAGATCCACTTGTCTTTGCACCCACAATTACCGGGTTCTGCGGCATACACCTTGCCCTATTCACTTCTCCATCAACAACAACACGTATCTTCTGTGTCATCTCCTGATCTCCACCTACAAGAATTCCAAACAAAACAACCAAACATATGTTGAGGTAGAAATTCCACCACTGATTTCGGACAAAATAATTTTTGAAATAAGAGCGGTGAGGATCTTCAAGTGCCGTTTTTGCCTATGAAAGCACTAAAGATGCACATCACAACGTTCGGCTAGAAAATTTTCCAAATATTCACCACAAGACAATTCTTGATAACAACAATATAAGTATCTTGTCTCTCATCTCTGCAAATTAAAACACTAAATAGATAAATCAAACACATTCCCCTAGATATTTTAACAAACACTTGGTACCCACTAAAGAACTCGTCAAAATACCAATCATCCACAGAACGATCCATGAAAATATTAAATACCACAAAATCTTTCTCGAAAATGAGTTGAAGTACCAGAAACTGACCTTATGGACAATGGGGTTTTCGGCGTTGCCATCTACGCTGGCCTCTGACGTTTCTCTAGGGAGGAGAGCGTCAGTGACCATGAGGAAGTTGGGGAAGCCCTCGGCCGTGTGAGTCCCGAGGACGAGCCTGTGGACGGCGAGAGATGGGTCGGAGGCGTGGGGTAGTGGGGCCGGAAGAGGGGCCCAGTGGAGACGGTGAGAGACGGCCATTCGAGAGGGTGCGAGATGACCAGGTCGTAGAGGAACCGCGTGTTTTTCCTCCACACGGCGTAGTCCTCGTCCACCTGGCCATCGAGACCCGCCTCTTTCTGCTGTGATTGTTGTTCCTCCGCCATGGTCTCTCTGTGTGTAGCTCTTGCTTTGTTTTCTGGGTTTCCCGCCAAGAAATTGGGCGTGGAGGGAATGACGGGGTGTGGTGTGGGGAAGAGTTTTACATAGGTGTGTGGTTGTTTGGCGCCAAAATTCCAATGGGTGGATTTTGGGTTGGGTTGGGCTAGATGAGGAAATCCTTAGGTGCGGTTAAAAAATGGGATTTCTTTCTATTTTTCTTTTAACGGTTTATATTTTATTTTATTTTATTTCTTTCTCATTAAAAGTTTTAAATAAAAAAATTTTCCCACACCTAAGCCATTTCCTAAATGATTGCCAAGCTCAGAAAAATAACGAAAAAATGGCCCAATAACTAAAAACCTATATATATATAAAGTATATTAGGTTTTAGGTTATATCTGGTATAACTTTTCCAGATGTTAAACTACTCAACAATTTTCACTTGATTTAATGATAGATTATTGTCTTCCATCTCAAGCAAAATATAGATGATTTATTTTATGATTAATATTAGATTTTACGTATCTAATAGTGCATATATTGTCTTTGTCATTTAAAATTAAATAGATGAAAGTAGAGAAAGAGAGATACATCAATTATGTGGTTAGGCCATACGCGTACATCTATAGAGGTGAAAAGGCAGTTATTGGTTATTGGATAAAATCCCTAACCATAGCTTCTTAGGCGGTTAGTAAAATCTGCTAACCGCCTAGGCGATTAACCATCCGGCGCTAACCACTTTTTTAAATAAAAAATAAATAAAATAAAAAGTTTTGTTTTAAAAAAAATAATAATAACTAAAACGATGTCGTTTCATGTATTTTTATATGTTTTATATATGCGGTTAGCGGTTGGCTAATAACTGCCCACCTTCTTACCCCTAATAGAGGCTATATATTTTCTGGATTGATTTGATTGTGGACCAGGCTTTATTTATAGAGTTTTACAAGTGATTTCAAAATTTTCAAATGTTAAAAAAAAAATCCTTTAAATTAAGGTATACAAGTAAATATGCAACAAAACAAAATTTAGATTATAAAATGAATTTTCTTCATTTCCCTTGAAATGAAGAAGGATCCTATTATATGTGGTCTGTGCATATTATAACTTTTTATCAATCAATGGTTCGATTTTACATGCCATGATTTTACAGGTACTTATTGGTGCTAATAAGGTTTTGGCTTCAGCCCTTTACTATAACCATTAATGGTTCAAATTTTATCCTGAATTTTGGTTCTGTGACCAATTTATTTTCCTTATTTTTTTTTCTTGATTGATTGTTTAGGGTTCCTTTGATCTGGTTAGAAACCAACTAGCCTTCTGTTCGAGGTTGGAAGAAAAAGTGGTCACAGAGGACACCGGAGCTTGCTGGGACAAACCCATCAGACCGGTTAAACCCATATATAATTAGTGGTTATGTTAGGGGTCTAATAATAGAGGTATTTTAGGATTAAAATACCTTAGAATAATATATTATCTTTATTGATAACATTAGATTATGGATTAGAATTTAAATATTAGAGATAAGTATTGTCATTAGAGTAGTTTATTTTACTAAGTCTTTTATTTTTACTATGCATTGTAATTGTCTATTTAAAGATATCAAGCTCATTAATAAAAGAATTAGAGAATTAATCACAAACCTTGAGTTTTGAACGCTTACAAATCTATTTACTTCACGAAACTTACAAATCTACATTTTGAACGCTTTTCAAGCAATCACTGCTGGGACATTATGTATGGTACGTACTCTTTTCTCTTATTGTGATTTTACAGACTACTGATCCAGACTGAATTACTAAGTAGCTGCCGAGTTCGAGTCTACTGTGACTTACTCTTTCCTGAGTTTCTGCTGTGCAGTTGCTAACAAGGGATTTGAGTAGTTATCCTTTTTGAGATCTTAGGATCCTAAGATCATAGGATTTGGGAGTTATAGATATCATCGAATTTGAATATATGTATGCGATCTGCGTATATCATATTTGATTCGTATTTTGAATAGATTTGATAGCCTTTTGAATGTTGGGATAAGATCACTTATCTATTTGGAATATATTAACATTTGTATTTGCAAAGTGTCCAAGTTGTCCTTGTTACCGAGACCAATTTGCCCAAGTTATTAGTCTCGGATTCACAGGTCTTGAAAGTTGAGGGTCTCGGGCCTGACTGTGTGAGACCTATCGGGGCTTTGATCTTTCCATGCTTAGGGCCTGAGGCCCACTGGGCCTTGAAGAGGTTGATCCATGACCCAACAACATTAAATAAAAAACAAGAAAAGCAAGCACATAATTCCTAGTAGCTTTTTCTAATGCGAATTATACCTGTTAATTAAGATCTCAAACCATCAACCTTCTATCGTCTGTTGACGATGCCAACACCGTCTCTCATGGTTAGGATCCCATTCTACCTGGAATTCTTCCTCTCTGTAAGAATTAAGAATCAAATCAAGGGTACAAAAAAAAAAAAATTAAAAAAATTAAAAAAATGATGAGTTGACTTCTTCAATATGGTCATCAGAATTAGATCAATAAAAACTAGGAAATGACGCGTGAACGTGCCGACTCTTGTTCACGCGTCATATATGAAACAAGAGACCAAATGAATAAGGATATAAACATAAGTACGTACTTGTACATTTGGAGCCAGTACCCAGTAGCCCGTTACAAGAAGATCAATCTTCTTTTGCCCAATTAATAAAAAAGAAATTAACCAAGAAAACAAAAGAAAACAAAAGAAAGCTATAAAATGAAACAACAAGTGGCTGTCTAAGACAACCACTTATTGACAAGTCTTGTCATGATTCCTCCTGTGATCAGGAGGAATATTACCAGGAACACCCAATACCACAAAGAACACGGTGGAATGGGCTTCCCCTTCAACCCCTCATTCATCTTCCTCTCTTCCTTCCGCTTCTTCTTCTCCACCTTCAGCTCCATCCTTTGTTCCTTCCGCTTCCACCGTTGCTCTTTTTTTTTTTTTTTTTGGGTGAATGATAGGAGGTAGATTTGGGAGTGACCACCACTTTCCTGCTCGGAGGTAGGGTTGCCTTGGGGAGAATATCGGAGAGGGAAAAATTCACAGAGTGCGCACGAGAGAGGGAAATTCAGAGAGTGCGCGTGAGAGTGGGAGATGGGGCTCGCTACGGCTATTTATAGATGTTTAACACCAAAATGACACCGTTTGGATCAGGATCCACTGCCATTCCACTGAAATTTCAGTTTTTGAAATTTTAGATCTGTGCCGTCCATTTTCATTCAAGGGCCAAGGTCATGCCACATGTCCTACTAATAATAAAATAACATTTAAATTTTAAAAATAAAATAATAATATAATAAAATAAAAGGTGCCGACTTGATCCCTTTAAGTTTGACTCTCTCTTCTTTTTTTTTTCTTTTTTCTTTTTTCTTTTTTCTTTTTTTTTTTCTTTTTTTTTTCTTAATTACTTTTACTTATGAATACAACTATAGTTACTATAGGAATAGGATATATATATATATATATATATATATATATATATATATATATATATATATATATTAGATGGACCAACACCGAGCAAAAGATAAGCACGTTAAAACAACTATAAGCACATTTGGCTCAAGAATTTTTTCCAACCATGAGGTGGTAGTATCTAAAAAAAAAACATTGGGCAGACGTGGAGATGTGCAAAACGGTGTCGTTTTAACACCAAAACGGTGTCGTTTTGGTGACGAGTCCTATATATAGCCGTAGCCTCTCATCTCCCGCTCTCGCACTTTGTCAACAACTTTCCTATCCAAGATCTTCTCCCCAAGAAGGCAACAGCAACCCCAACCTCCCGCTCTCTCACTCCGTGAACTTTCCCCTCCAAGATCTTCTCCCCAAGAAGGCAACAGCAACCCTGCCTCCGAGTAGAGAATGTTAGTTACTGCCGAATCCACCCGGTCAGTCGGAAAACAAGGATTGTTGGATCGGAAGGTGGAAAGGAGGATGCTGAAGGAAGAGAAGAAGGTGATGAAGGAGAGGATGAAGCAGAAACCATGTTCTTGGTTCTTCTTGGGAAAGGTATTCCTCCTGGTCACAGGAGGAATCATAGTTTTAATAATAATTTTCAAGAAGTGGCTGTTTTACATTTAATAGGTTGATTTATGACCCAACAAAAGAAATTTAAACAAAGAAAAATTAAAGACGAAGTGGCTGTCTTAGGCAACAGCAACCCTGCCTCCGAGTAGAGAATGTTAGTCACTGCCGAATCCACCCGGTCAGTCGGAAAACAAGGCCGATTGTTGGATCAGAAGGTGGAAAGGAGGATGCTGAAGGAAGAGAAGAAGGAGATGAAGGAGAGGATGAAGCAAAAACCATGTTCTTGGTTCTTCTTGGGAAAAGTATTCCTCATGGTCACAGGAGGAATCATAGTTTTAATCATAATTTTTAAAAAGTGGCTGTCTTACATTTAATAGGTTGATTTATGACCCAACAAAAGAAATTTAAACAAAGAAAAATTAAAGACGAAGTGGCTGTCTTAGGCAACAGCAACCCTGCCTCCGAGTAGAGAATGTTAGTAACTGCCGAATCCACCCGGTCAGTCGGAAAACAAGGCCGATTGTTGGATCGGAAGGTGGAAAGGAGGATGCTGAAGGAAGAGAAGAAGGTGATGAAGGAGAGGATGAAGCGGAAACCATGTTCTTGGTTCTTCTTGGGAAAGGTATTCCTCTTGGTCACAGGAGGAATCATAGTTTTAATCATAATTTTCAAGAAGTGGCTGTCTTACATTTAATAGGTTGATTTATTCCCAACAAAAGAAATTTAAACAAAGAAAAATTAAAGACGAAGTGGCTATAGCCACTTCGTCTTTAATTTTTCTTTGTTTAAATTTCTTTTGTTGGGTCATAAATCAACCTCTTAAATGCCTGTCAAACCTTGGGCCCGATCTAAGCATGAAAAGGTCCAGGCTCAGAGAGTTTCGGGTAACCAGGCCCGAAACCCCCAACTTCCGAGACCTATAGATCCGAGCCCCAAATTCCGAGACCTCTAGATCTGAGATCCATAAGATCCGAGACCTTTGAAGCCGAGACCTTTAAGTCTAAGACTAATAGCAAGGATAACTCAAATATCTTGGGAAATACAACTGTTAATAAATAAGCCGATCTTATCCATACAAAAGCTATCAAATCTATTTAAAATACAAATTAGATATGTTATCCGCAGATCGCATACAAATATTCAAATCAAGTGATAATTATAACCACAAAATCCTACGATCTTAGTCCCTTAAGATCTCGGCAATGAGAACTACTCAAATCCCTTGATAGCAACTGCACCACAAAAATTTAGGGAAGAGTAAATCATTGGTTAAGGACTTCCTCCATTCACTGTATGCGGCAAAGCGCCGTTGACGGCAGGGGCATCATTAGCCAATGTACGGTAGTGGTCTCTATGTTGGTGGCTAGAGATTAGGGCCACCACCGCTCCTACAAGCTTGATTTATAAAAAAAAATAGAGGTTTAGTGATGGTTTAAGGCTAGCAACAGTCACTACAAAAGTAGTGACAGTTTTGTAGTGACTGTTCCAAAGAGTTGCTAAACAATGGTAGGAAAATGGGAAAAGATGTCGGTTTAGGCAAAACCGACAATGATTAGTGATAGTTTTTAAAAAAACTATCACTAATTTATTAAATTCCTATATATATATATATATATATATATACATTAAAATGAAAATAAAAATAAAAATAAAATGAAAAATAAAATCAATAAATAAGTGGAATATATATATATATTCTACTTATTTATTGATTTTATTTTTCATTTTTTTCATTTTATTTTTATTTTTATTTTCATTTTAATGTCGATTAGATCCAGATCTTCTTCTTCTTCTCCCTCTCTTTTCTCGATCTCTCTTTGTTGACGCTGCCATCGATCTCTCTGTATGTTGGTCTTCTTCTTCTTATTTTCTCCTTCTTCTCCCTCTCTTTTCTCGATCTCTCTATTTATGCCGGCATCGATCTCTCTGTTGGGCTCTTCTTCGTGTGATTTTGGCTCTTGCGGCTTGCAATCCAAAAATGGCACGCACAGAATCAAAAGGAGGTAGCACAAAGCTTCACTTCTCGAATGGGCTTAGATTCACAAACATCCAGTGTCCTCTTGATTGTTGAGGAGGCCTACAGAAAAATGAAGGAAAAAAAAAAAAAAGGTGATCAGTAGATCCAGTCAGAAAAATAAAAGATGACGAAAGAAAAGAAAAAATTGGAAGAAATGTGAAATGGGATGATAGTGTGTTAAACTTTTAAACCCAAAAAAATATTCAAATTAGAAACAAGGGTTGAATCTGTGTTCAAAATTCAAAATTTGAAATTGGTGTCGATTGGTTGAATAGTAAACCGAATGTCGGTTTTTTTCTCAATACGAACTGGAGTTGATGGTAAAACAAAATATATAAGCAACGAACAATTTCAGAAATAAAATAGTGTTAAAGTTGCATGCCTTTGTTTCTACCATATGTGAACAATAAAAATATAAGGCTAAACAATATTCTCAATAATTACCGGAATACAAACCTCTAAACAATATAAATCTATCCTCAGCAATATGAGATTAAATAAACTAGAAAAATGATCTTTATGGTTTTTTATAGGTACGTCAAAAACTTTTATTCTTAAATGTTATTGGTTTGTCTCCTCTCATCAAAGAGCAAAATCAATTTTATAACGTATTTTTGCTATAATAAATCACTCAATATTGTAACAATAACTATAATAAATATAATAAATAAATGTGACGGCCATACGGGTTTGCTTACAATGTGATCATTTGAACCTTAATGGAGTACCCATAATTCCAGAACTCGAATAAGTTTGTAGCCACATCATTATCCAAACTGGTTTGCAATAAATTTCTGTGTGCCCACGTGTTAGAATCTAAACTTTTTGTTGTATTGAGTGTAATATAGCCGTATGTGTTAGCCATGGGACAAATTTGATTGATTTGAAAAGGTTGGTGTGATTAGATGGTGGAGATCAAGATGAAGATGGACTGCGAAGGATGCGAGAGGAAGGTGAAGAAGGCACTGGAGGGAATGAAGGGTGTGTGAAACAGGTGGACGTGGAACGCAAGGTGCACAAGGTGACGGTCATTGGATATGTGGACCCGGCCAAGGTGGTGTCCCGCTTGGCTCATCGAACGGGCAAGAGGGCCGAGATGTGGCCCTACTTGCCATACGACGTCGTTGATCACTCCTACGCACCTGGGTCTGCGACAATAAGGCCCCAGCTAGGTACGTGCGAAACGTGCTAGACCCGCAGATGTCGTATCTGACACGTGAGAGCTCCACTAAGGTGCGATACACCACAACTTTCAGTGATGAGAACCCCTATAAATGCTGAACAAAAAATAGTAGTAGTACTTATGTGGTGGACTTATTAGGACGGTAGATTTCTTATTCCCCTTGAGATTGGTGTGATAAATGTTTTTTTTTTTTTTTGTTGGTTTGGACTCTATGACTTGGTCATTAGATCTTAGAATCAAAGAATTAAATCTTCAACTTTGTAATTTTCATTGTATATTTTGATGGAAATATTCGTCTAGCTTCAATATTTTTTTTTTCAATTGGTTATAATTATGTACCAAAATATTAACAATTTTAAAAAGAAAAGACCTCTGTTATCTATTTATGAGTAATATATAAGAAAAAACTACATGTGTCAAAAATTATATATGTTTCAAAAATGCCACTTTTTTATTATTCCTATAATACCCTTATTCTCTTAAAAACTAAAGTAAAAAATTAATAAAATAAAAAAGTTTTTCTTTTTTTTTTGAAAAAAAAAAGAGAAAAAATAAAATTAGGCTTTTAGTTTAATATATTTATATATTTTTATTAAGAGTGACACGTGTTGCCATTTTATTGGTGTTGACGTGACATCTAAGGGAATTCGTCAAATTTTTTAACAAAATTTGACCCTTGGAATTATTATTTTTTTTTTTTTTGGCATATCCGAGAAAAGTAATTCTAGAAGTCACTCTTGTATCCCTTTTGTGTCACTCTAAGAATGAGGTGGCTTTTAAAATCACCGTTTGATCAAAATTCAATAATAATCAATTATAAGGCCAATGGTAATTTTAGAAACCACATTATTTTTTGAGTGACACAAGAGAACTTAATCAATCTCATAGTCTTTGATACCATATCGAGTTTTGTGTAATGCTGGCTACCTTAACGCGTATGACAGTGTTTGTAAATATAGCCAATGATAAATAAGAAATCATATATAACTTAAACTCTACCATAACAATACAAGTTAAATCCTAGATGACTACTAGAGTCCTATCATAAGTGTTCTTCATCCTCTAGGTTATCTCTAAGAGTATGAAATTGATTAGGTCTAATACTCTGAGTTCACTTTTATAGGATATGAAACGATTTGTAATTTAGACTAACCACACAGTTTGATTTTGCATTTACCCCTATTTTTTATATTGTATGAGCTATTTTTATTTATCCCAAATTTTTTGTTTTTTTTTTTTTTTTTAAAAAATACAAGATAGTTTAGTTTAATTTTTTATTTTAGGGGGAAAATACATTTTACCCCCCTGAACTATCAACTTATTTACACTTTGACCTCCAATGTTTAAAAAGTGACACTTGACCCCCTAAACTTCCAAATTGTTACAATTCGACCATTTTGACTTTTTTTTTTCCCCCCAAAATGCCTCCATCCCAAGTTTTTTTTTTTTTTTTTTTTTTTTAAAATTTTTAAAAATTTAAAATTAAAAAAAAAAATTAAGGAGTGGCCGGCCACCCCAGTTGGGCCTGGGTGTGGCTTTGGCCACCCCAGACTAGCTACCCCTTAATTTTTATTTTTTATTTTATTTTATATATATATATATATATATATATATATATATATATATATATAACTTGGGATGTGGGCATTGGGAAAAAAAAAAAGTCAAAATGGTCAAATTGCAACCATTTGGAAGTTTGGGGGGTCAAATGTCACTTTTTAAACATTGGAGGTCAAAGTGCAAATAGGTGGATAGTTCAAGGGTAAAATATATTTTTTCCTTATTTTAGTTTTTAAGAGAATAGGGGTATATATTATAGGAATATAATAATAAAAAAAGTTGTGTTTTTGGCACACGTTGATAGCTTGTTATAATTAAGCAAAACAATTTAGAGTTGAAAACAATATATTATATTATATTATATTATATATGGTTTGAAATTTCTTCTTCAATTTTTTATGCCAAAGTTAATTATATATATTGTGATTCACGATGGGGTTGGAATAATTAGGATTAAAAATGGAATATGCATGCATTAGGAGTCCTTTTCTTTTTCTGCTATGATTTCTATTTTTTGTTTTTTACCTATAAATTAATAAAGCCAAGCCACCAATATAAATAGAACCGATCAATCAGTTGAAATATAGCCTTCGATCTCCTTTCTTCTGTATGTTTCTTTCTCTTTCTCCATCTATGGCTGAATTATACGGTAACCTTGGAGAATACCTTTCCTTCAGTGTATCCTCGTTTCTGAAGCAGCAGATTTTATACCATAACAATAAAAAGATGTGTATGGTCGGTGGGATGAAGTTCCGGATGATATGATGGGTGAGATTTTAGGGCGCCTAAATATAATTGATCGCATTCGGTTAGGAGGTGTTTGCAAATCTTGGAGATCAATTGTGAAGCAAAAAGACATCCGCAGTGCCCCTTCAGTACCATGGCTGCTTCTCCCTCACGCCCAAAATTGCAACTCCTTAAGCTTCTTCAGCATGTCGGAAGGCATAGTTCATAATATAAAGCTACCTAAGGCGGCGCAGGGAGGTTGGTGTTTTGGATCTTCCAAAGGTTGGTTAACTATTGCTAGGGGAACACAAGATGACCCACAAGTTTTTCTTTTGAATCCCATTTCAGGATTCCAACGCCACCTTCCATCCTTGTCAACAATCCCATCTTTCAAGGATTTTGTTGACGTGGCGTGGAATCCAAACCGCATTACATCTTTTATTCGAAAGATTGAACTATCGTCTACAGACCTTTCAAAATGTATTGTTGCAGCAACTTTTAGGTTGCCGACGGCTCATTTTTTAGCGGTTTGCAAGGTCGGCGATAAGGAATGGAGGGTCTTCCAAGGACTAAAGGATAAATATCCTTATTACTTTGACGTCAAGTTTCATGAAGACAAGCTGTACGCTTTAGTAGACACGCACATGATGGAAGAAGAAGAAGAAGGCGGTTTTGCAAGTTATACCATGGAATTGGGTAGCCGTGAAGAAGCCATCGTTTTGAAAGTAATTCCAAATATTAGTGCACGACGTGCACCCTACGAAGTTGAAATTAACGGTGACATTATTATTCTCAAGGATCATGGGTTGGAATCACACTTGGTGAAGTCCGACGGTGAATTGTTGATTGTGAGCGCACTAATGAATAATCTCTATACAGTAGTATTCAGTTACATGAAAACAACCAAATATCAAGTGTTCAAGATTGGTTGGTCCACTTCCACGTTCACTAGGGTAGCTAGTATAGGTGATAAAATGTTATTTGTGTCACAAAGCGAGTCATCATTTCTTTCGGCTCCAGATTTCAATGGCTTTTCTGGGAATCAGATTTACTTTTCAAAAGACAATCGTGCACATGGTTTGGATACCCTTGATCCAATAGTTTGCCAAGAATCTGGCGTTTTCTACCTTGACGACAATAGGATTGAACGCTCTTTTCCTAGCATCAATCTTCCAACGCAGTGTCAAATGTGTTGGTTTACACCACATCCATGATGCTACAACAAATTTATTCTCATATTGTTGTAATTTATCTATTCATCTTTATCTATAATTTATTTCGTGTTTTATTTTAATTTATGAATTACTACTTATCTAAATATCTATTTATGTCTGATGTTTCTTTGAAGAAAAGAAGTACTTGTTTGGTAAAAAAAATTAAAAGCGTTTGCAAGGATCCAACTTGTTCAAAAGCGTTTTTTAACTTAAAAGTTCTATTTCTCAAACACAATCCCAAATAAAGTCTAAGAATTAATTATAAGTTAAATGTTTATGTATTTTATGTATGTATATTGTAACTGTAGTTTTATGTAGCTTAGTTATGTTCTAGGGACTTAACTTTATTAGGAAACGTATGTACAAGAATTGTACACACAAGTAACCAAATAACATTGTACATTCATTTGCCAGAGAGCTTTGCAAGTTTGCAACCCTTATGCGCCATTTACTTGCATGCAACAAAATTTTTAATTAATTATGAAACAGCCCAACGTGTTATTTTTAAGCAAATCATTAAGCAAGCCATGAAAATAAATAAAAAATAAAAAATCTTAAAGAAGGCCATGTTGCTTCTGTGAGTGACAACTAAAAAGTCTATGTGATTTAGTCTTTTCCTTTAAAAAAGAATTAAAAAAGAAAAAAAGAAAAAAAAAGTCTATAAAATTGATTTGAATTAAAAAAGTCTATAAAAAAGTCTACACCAAATCCTTGTAGAAGGGACTCTCTTTCTAATTTCTTTAGGAAACAATTATTTTTACCTATAAACAAAGCCAATATTAATAGACTTAGATTATACACATAATATTTGTCTTTATTCTTGCTTCATTTCTAGCCGTTTCCTTCCAATCGGTTGAAATATGAGAACTCAAGCTTAATAACTCTAGTAGACGAAGGAAAAGATAAACTTAGTAGACTAAGGAAATATAAACCTATAATGAAATGAAAATAAACTAGAGAATAAAATATTTTTAACACCTTTCAATATAAACAACTAAATTTAAATTTGCAAGAATATTATCCTCCTTTTTGTATCAAAGCCTTGTTTTAAGAATTTTCATTATTGAAAATGCCTATTTAGTAATTAGTGTCACTACATAAAAAATGGCATTTTCTAACGTGGCTACAGTATAAGTTTTTTTGCCACGCCAGCAATTTTCTGACGTTTAAAATTTAAAACGTCAGAAAATTCTTTTCTGACGCATGAATAGTAGCACGTCAGAATTTTCTGACGTGTTACAACAGACACGTTAGAAAATTCTGATGTGTTAAATTTTGCAACGTCAAAAAAATATTACAGATTTTAAGAATTTAAAAATTATATAATTTTTGACGTAGGGACATATACCATGTCAGAAAAATTCTGACATGGCAGTGTACCATGTCAGAATTTTTCTGACGTGGTACACTGCCACGTCAGAATACTATATATATATATATATATATAAACAGATAATTATATATAATTATGTAGAATCTTTTTTTTAGGAGACTTTTCCTGACGTGCCATGTGTGGCACGTCAGAAATTTCTGACGTGCAACACATGGCACGTCAGGAAACTTCATGCGGGGACACCTCCCTGCACAGACTCGCCATGGGCGGGATTTTGAAAATTTTTCCCCAACTTTTTTTCTCTTTTTATTCTTCCCTCTTCTTATTTTGAAATTCCTCACTCTCACTCTCTCTCTCTCCTCTCTCAATCTCCCTCTTCTAATAGTACGAAGCTAGTCTCTAGAGGAAGAAGAAAAAGAAAAGGTAAAGATAAAAAGAAGAGAAGCAGCAAATTGAAGAAATGCAAAAGAAGAAGAAGAAAAAGGAAAGAAGAACAGAAGCAGAAGAAAAAAAAAATAAAAGGAGAAGAGAAGATAAAAAGATTTTTTGGGTTTTTGAATATTTGTTGGGTTTTGAGGTTTGGGTTTTTGATTTTTTTGTTTTGGATTTTTGATTTGTGATTTGTGATTTTTTGAAGACTTTTTCGGTTTGGGTTTTTTGTAAATAGAGAAAAGAAGAGAGAGACAATACTGAGAAAATGGAGAGCAGGGAGACATGAAGCAGATCTGCAGAAACAAATTGAAGAGAAAAAAAAGGAGAAAAGGATCTTTTCTTTTTTCTGCAGATCTGCAGAGAAAAGAAAAGAGAAATTGGCACAGCTCCCTCACGCGTGAGGGAGCTGCCATGCAGAGATTTCAAATAATAAATTTTTTAATTGAAAAAAAAAATCCAGAAAAATTAAAAAAAAATTTTAATTAATTTTTTAAATTTCCTGACTTGCCAATTTTGACACGTCAAGAAATTTCTGACGTGCCAATTTTGACACGTCAGAAAATTGTTCTGACGTGCCACACAGTAAAACGTCAGAATTTTCTGACGTTCCACCCATTGACGCGTCAAGAAATTTTTTTCCCGACACCTATGCTTCTTACAATCGACACGCGTCAGAAACGACCCATCAGAAAAATTTTCTGACGTGTCAAACACTAGAAAACGTCAGAAATCTCCAGTAAAATTTTTTTTTTTTTTTTTTTTGTAGTGTGTACTCGAAGAGTTAAAACAAAGACAAATCAATTTATCAATAAGATGATATACCTTTCATTTTTTATGGCTTATATTAATCATCCATATAATTTTGCAATAGAAGAGAAATTAATTCGAGAAATTAATTTATAAGTCCGGATGACTAAGCACATCACGTTGAAAACAGGTAAAAATATATTTTGCTTTTTTACTTGAAAATATTTTGAACAACTTGCTTAGTGAAAAATTGAATTTTTTATGAATTCCAAACTTTGCTTCGTTTAAGTTTTTTTTTTAACAAACGAGTTATCTTCAATGATTTAAAATCAATTCTCGAGCAAAATGTTCCATCATACAATACCAAATATACAAGTTAAAAACTTTACCGCCCCAGCACTATCTATGACATACCCAATAGCTTTTAAGATTATTACAAAACAACACTTTAAAAATGTCATCATCACAATCAGTATATAGATCTGCAGCATAAACTGACGAAGTAAGTCTCTGGCCGCTTTCCCTTTCATTAATAACAATTCTTTCATAAACTTGATAACTCATCCATCATTTGTCAATATATAGTTTACTCCCAGAAAAGAACCAAAAGAAAACAAACGACCTATCAGAAACCATTCTGTTATTCTTAAGCAAAATTTAAGAAAACAATAAATCCAATACATCGGGCTACAATAGACTTGTCTTATTCAGAAGCAAAAACAAAATACAGAATCAAACCACTCCCAGTAACAATGTCGCTGACACGCCGGCGCGTGGCCGACAAAATGATGCATGAAGGCCGGCGGTTGAAAGAAGGGGTGGCCGGCGAGCACAGTGAACAGTAACATGGATGAACGGAACAGATGGAGAAAGCCAGATTTGATTCTAAACAAAATAGATTGAAATAGCTAGATAGCTTCTTCTTTGTCATTCCTCTTTCTTCTTCCTTCCTTCCTGATAAAATGCAAATCAGTTATAGGTTCTAGTGCAGCTTTGCTGTGAATATAACTGATTTGAGAAACTAAAAGTCTATAACGGATTTGCATTCCATCCACTAAGCCTGAAGGAAGGAAGGAAGGAAGATGAAAGAGGAACGACAAAGAAGAAACTATCTAGAACGTAATCATATAAACCTATTATGGCAGCAACAAACGTTTGCTCATTGATATTCGAACATCGTTCACCGATCGACTAGCAAACATTCGTCTATCTGGATCAATCCTTCGTCCTCTAGAATAAACTACCAATTTAACCTAACTACCTATATTCATGAATTAATTCAACCTTATCAATGCTTAAAGGTTTGAACACAAAGTAAACCAAGTATTTCACAAGTCACATGGGTTGATTCTAAAATGTGTTTCCCAAAATTCATAAGGGTGAAGACTTTAATTATTTTTATTTCAAAGCTAACACATTTGTTAAAACATTATTTAAAATAGTTTAGATATGTATTTGGTAAAGAGTTTACTACCATCTTGTATAGTATTTTCTAAATATCCAAGTTTTCATTCAAAAACTCTTTAAATCAAGAACTCCTTTTTAAGAAAATCATAAGTTTTATCAAGCAATTAACTAATCTTGTTGGAATATGGATCTAAGCATTAAAAGTAGAAGGAAAACAAAGAATAAATTACCTTTGGGCAGAAGTCAAAGCTTTAGAGAGATCAAACCTCCAAGACTCAAGAGCAACCATCTTTTCCTCCCTCTATCTTTTCTAGCTCTATTCATAGAGGAATTGCATGCATAAAACGCCAAGAAAAGAAAAGATCCCTTCTTACGTTAAAATTTTATGCATACGAACGATCGTTCAAAGGAAACTTTGACCTTTTCGAGTACTGTAGGTTTTTAATATATATATATATATATATATATATATATATATATATATTGGATAATAACTTCTATAGAGTCTTGGCACAAGCCAAAGCCTTTATGCCCTCCAATAAGAAGGCGACACATCAGCGTGAAATAGTATAACAAAAATATGGTGTTCTATCTAATCTTTTTTTATAGAATACCTAAAACAAAACACTTTCTAGAATAAACTTTTCATATTTTTCTCCAAAATCACCTTGGCCACCAACCTGCCGCCGGAGACGCTGATAGAGACGACGCCGGCCTGTACAGAGAAAGCCGAAGACGACGCCTACTGGTGCCCCTCTCTCTTTCACTGGCGGCAACATAGATTTTTTCTCGTGTGCTCCCTCTCTCTCACACACCGGTGATGTTTTCTAATCTTCTAATCTTCTAAATGAAAAAAAATGTCTTGGAACAATTCTCAATGATTTTCTTCTTGTATTTTTACAGCCCATTGTGAATGATTTTTCTGTTTGGATAATGTTGAAGCAGGGACGAATGAATCTTAATTTTTGGTTGCTTTGTGATAGTTTCTGTTGCCGCCGGTGAGAGAGAGAGGGGTACCGGCCGGCGTTGTCTCCGGTGGTAGGTTGGTGACTGGGGTGATTTTGGAGAAAAATATGAAAAGTTTATTCTAGAATGTGTTTTGTTTTAGGTATTCTAGAAAAAAGATTAGGTGGAACATCAAATTTTTGTTATACTGTTCCACGCTGATATGTCGCCTTCTTATTGGAGGGCACAAAGGCCTTGGTTTGTGCCAATACCCTATAGAAATTATATATATACTGAATACTTCGAAAGGAAAGATACTTATTGATTTATAAAAACTAGATATACATTGGATTTCCTGTAAGCAGTTCTTAGAGTGCCAATAATTAATGAAAAATGCTACACTTAAAAATATATTTTTTCAAATGTTGACTCCCAAGTAATGTGTCAAAATCCCATGCAATAATAACACATTTTTCAAAATTAAAGATCTCGTAAGATAGTGACAAATCACTTAATTGAAAACTAAGTTTTATAGAGAAAATTAAATAAACGTAGCATTTCTCATAACTAATATATAGCACGTGGGTTAAAACTCAGTCACATGCCATTTGTAATTAGGGGGATAAGCCGCAAGTGATTTTAACTATTAGCTGTGCAAAAATATTAATTGTGGGCCATATTTTGTCACGTTCCATTTATATAGGAGAGAGCTTCCCGGGTGCCACGCCTGCCGCAAATGGCTTGGATTCAAAATCTAACCTCTGCCATTAACAAAGCAAAACCACGCTGAAATGAAAAATAATAATAATAATAAAAAAAGATAAAATCTATGTGTTTACGTGCAGTTCCTCGGACACAATTCCTCATATTCTCTTCAATAGTCGTGATGTATTAGAATGAAAATAATTGCATAATATTAATATTAATACTATGCAATGACTAATGAGTCTATATTCATAATTAATGTTTGGTTCTTAAATTTCTTTTGTTTGGGTTTCTTCATCCCTTACAAAAATAGACAAAATATTCATACCAAAAAATCAAAACTTATATATATATATTATCTAAACATTAAAATTACCTAATGTGATAAGAAAATGTTTTTCAAAATAATAAACATATCAAACATTCTACAAGATTTGAATTAACTAATGAGTAATATTATTTAGTAGATTGTTATACTAAATTTAACGTATAACATTTTATTAAATTCCTTGCTTTCCGATTTTTGTTTTAGGTTTGTTTCTGTCTTTGGTGTTTTCTGTTCTATTGTGCTTGTGTTCTCTCTCGGTGGGTACTGCTTTTGAGGGTTTTCACTCAAACTCTCCCCCTCCCTGTTTGTTTGTGTGTGCCGCCGATCTCCTCCGTGCTCGCTTCGTTGTTCACCGCTCACTGTCGGGTCTTTTCACGCGCCCCTCCCGCTCCAAGCTTTTTGTGCCACCTTCGGCGGCGGTTTCTGGCCAGCTCGTGATCGGCCTCCTCCGGCTGCCATGACCCGCTTTGAGTGTTTTTCGCATTTATTTTCTTGTTTTGTATTTCCTTTGAGTTCCCCTGTATTTGGTTTTATTTGCTGTAATTTCTTTTCCTGCATTAGTTTTATTGTTCCCTTTATTTCCCTGTATGGTTTTATTTATGTTTGTAATAAGGCTTTCTCCTCCTACTTTGTTGTGCCCGGTTGCTGCTCGATCTTACTGGTCCAAACCTTTGGGTTGTGGATGTGAAATTTATCCTGACTTTCTAGTTGAGGAGGATGAGTATCGGCTTGTGGGTTTTGCTCTTAAAGTCGAGGAATAAGTATCGGCTTGGGGGTTTGGCTCTCAAGGCCGAGGAATAAGTATCGACTTGGGGGTTTTGATCTCAAGGCCGAGGAATAAGCGCTACCTATGCATTAGATGGTGTCTGTTTGATGCAGATCTGAGTTTTCAACCTGATATTTAGTCATAGGTTAGCGGATGCTGTGTTTTGGTTGATTTGGTCTGTTGTTGATGATTGTATCTTTAGCTTCGACTATGATTTACTTCAGAGCTTTTTGCTCTGTTTGTAAGAACTTTAGGCTCGCAACTTTTATCAATGAATAAGTATGATATGTTTCAAAATATATATATATATATATATATATATATATATATATATATATATATATATATATATATATTACTGAAAAGGAAAACCGGCCTTTTGTAACCCCTTAAAGTTTAAAAGGAAGAAAAGACTGGAATTTCAAAAAAAAAAAAAAAACCAAATTATAGAATTTGAAAATGAAGTGTATGGATGAGAGAAAAAACAAAACATCATCATGTGGGTCCCGTGAATCCATATTCTGAGGATGTCATTGTAGTATTGTTAGAAGCTAGACAAGTCTTAAACAATAAATACAACACGCACACTTACTTCATGTTTCTGGGAAAGGATCTCTCTATTTCAAATTCTCTTCATTTTTTTTAGTTAGTGTATTTAGAACGGTAGTATTGTCCAAAAACGTTAACCTCAAAAAAATTTGGACAATCTAGCCTTTCTAAATGCACTGACTGGAGCAAATGGAGTGAATTTGATATAGAGAGAATCTCCGGTCCCATAATAGGAAGATGAGAAGAAGCTCACATAGTGTGGGTGCTTTATAAAGATAGTCATGAATGCTAAGCCCACATTGCCTAGTTATTAGGTGAAACTGAGCTTTATAATGAATTTTAAGGAAGCTCCAAATTCACTAGTCTTTTTGGGGTGATAGCGCAGATGTAGCTAGCGCTTTTTCCTGGGCCATTACAAATGGTATCAGAGCCACCTAGTAACGCCAGGTCATGTGGTACAACAGATGAGAAGTTTGTAATACTCAGGTCCCATATTGGAAAGATGAGAAGAAGCTCAAATAGAGTGGGTGGTTTATAAAGATAGTCATGGGTGCTAAGTCCCACATTGCCTAATTACTAGGTGAAACTGGGCTTTATAATGAATTCTAGGGAAGCTTTAAATTGACTAGTCATTTTTGGGTGATGGCGCAGATGTTGCTAGCGCTTTTTCCCGATGAAAAACAACATGGATTTATTGTAAGTCTTTATTATTCCGATTTTATTGGTTTTATATTTCAATTGTTTTACTTATTTTCAAATGTGTTGAATGACTCTTGGATATCTTTTGTGATTCCAGGATACACTTGATGGTTTAAGATAATTTCACATAATTGATTGTTTGATTATATTTTCCTAAAAATTGGATATCCCTTGTGATTTGTTCTTCGGATACATTTGGTGTTTCAATTAAACTTAGATTCCTTTTGTAATTTATGCAATGAATGGATACATGAAATGGTTTTGATTAATTCTTTGAAGCATAGTAAAACATACATAAAATTTAAATTGTGAGAACTTTGGATTAATATTAATGAATATGAAGTATATTGTTGTGATTTGGTGAGTGTGAATTTCGCATCTTTAGTACCTTTACCTTTTGTTTTACTTTATTTAGTTTATGTTGTCTTTGAGTTTTCAAAACCCAAATTCAAAACCCTTTTGGAACTAGGTTAGGATTTAATTAGTTTAGATATAAAGTTGTTATTCAAGAACACAATTCCCTGTGTGTTCGACATCGCACTTGTAATCCATTATATTGCAAACAATTCGTGCACTTGCGAATATATTAAAATTTGCACAAGAAGTAATTTGGTTCTGCCATCAGCATTCAATGTCCAGATTTGAATTGAAGTCCACAATCAGCATTCAATGTCCACCAATTGCATTCAATGTGTTCCCTTCATATGCTTATATATTGTTTCCTTTGTAACCGTTCAAATTACAAAATCAAATAGACAAACTGTAGTCTTATATTTTATGGAAAAGGATCCTCTCCATTTTAAGTTCTCTCAATTTCCTTCATTTTGAAGGATAGTGTTGTCCAAAAGTTTTAATGATGATTGTGCATTAAATGCACTGCCCTTCAAAATGTACTAAATGGAGAAAATGGAGTGAATTTAAAATAGAGAGAATCTTTTTCCATATTTTATCTTAGTGTTCTTCTCCTTCCCTCTCTTCTCATTCTTTACAAAACTTTCATCCCTTATTCAATATTTTACAAAGTATGGTTCTAAATATTTGGGCATGTATTATAACTTGAACAGATTCTAGAAATTTAGGGATGTTTTTCATGAGATCCTCAAAATATTGTTATTAGTATTATTATTATTTCTCACACAACCTAAACAATTGCACATTTGCACCCTTGGAACCGCTCCGGACGCACCTATATATACACTCTGTGTCTTTCCCTTAGAACGACTCCAAATGCCCTTTCAAATTCTCATTCACTCACTCAATTAACTCACTATTTCATTCCTGAATCCGAAACTACCACCATGAAAATCATGTAACCCTAGCTTCGCTTGGCTATGGAGGAAGATGATCGCAAGGCCTTGTCTCCATCTTTGTTTTCATCATCTTCTTCCTCTTTGGAGCCCAGCAAGAGCATTGCAGAGAGGAGGGCGGCCAAGTGCGGCTTCAATGTTCAAGGTATTAAATCAGAGTTGTTTCGGACGACAAGCCCCTTGGCTTCGCCGGCAGCTCGGGCTGGCTCCCCGAGGCTCACCATTCCTCCCGGGATTAGCCCCGCCGCCTTGCTTGACTCCCTCATCATGCTCCCAATCACCCAGGTTTCATTTCTTTCTAATTTATTTATCTATGGTAGTTTTGACGGTTTTATTATTATTATTATTATTATTATTATTATTTTTCGTTTTTCGTTTAATCTTTTTTAGTGTATGCGTATGTGTATGTGCATATTTATGTCTCTGTAGACTGTACCAGTACGTATGCATGTGTTGATTTGTGTTTGTTTTTGTTGTTTGATTGTGATTTTTATAGAAATCATTTGTGTCTCAATCTTTTTAAAATTTACCCTTTCTTTTCTTTTAAATTGCTTTTCTTTCATTTGTGTATATGCATGTTGTTAGTACACTACAAAAAAAAATAATAATAATAAATAAATAAATAAATAAATAAATTTTGACGAGTCTATAGTAACACAATTTTTGTCATATCACTAATTACTGACGTGGTAATTACTACCACGTCAAGAAAAATTTTATTGATGTATTGAATTTGCCATGTCAATAATTATTGAAGTGTCAAAAATGACACGTCAATAATTATTGACGTGCCATTATTTCATACGTAAAAAATTAATTAATTAATAATATTAATTATTTGTTTTAAAAAAATATTAGATAACAAAATTTAATTGGTATATGTATAATTATATATATACGTGTATAATTATACCTGATTCAAAATTCTTGTGTTTGTACTCTTTTAATTTATTTTGAAAAAATTATTATAGCCATAATAATTTTTTCAAAATAAATTAAAAGAGTATAAACCACAAGAAATATGTACATATTTATTATTATCTATAAACATTTAATAGCTAATGCATAAGAGTACTCTTAAGAGACAAGACCATTAACTAGTTTTATAAAATTTTAATGGGTTTGAATATATCTCTTAATATATGACGACTTATACCAATTATACATATATATTATATACATATATCAATTCAATTTTGTTACCTAATATTGGTACCAATTAAATTTTGAATCGGGTATAATTATACATATATATTATACATATACCAATTAAATTTTGTTACCTAATACAGGTACCAATTAAATTGTGTTATCTAATATTTTTTTTAAACAATTAATTAATTAATTTTTTACGTGTGAAATAATGGCATGTCAATAATTATATATTGACGTGACAAATTCAACACGTCAATAAAATTTTTCTTGACATGGCAATAATTACCACGTCAGTAATTAGTGACGCGACAAAAATTGTGTTACTGTAAACACGTCAAAAAATTCTTTTTTTTTTTGTAGTGTCAGTATATGTACGAGGATTGTGTCCATAGAAAATGTAATTGAACGCATCGAACCTGATTTTTGTTAACAAAAAATTAGGCTTATGTGTAGTTTTGAGGGTAAAAAAATGAAAAGATAACATGAAAGCGAGGGGTAAAAGATATGGGTTTGAGAGCTTTGGAGGAGAGCAATAGTTTATGGAAATTTTATAATGGTAAAACTAGGGTTATTTTCTGCATTTGATATTATTTTAGTAGTGCCATTAATTGTTTTGGCAATTAGTTCGAACTAGATTTAACTGTGACGTTGGCTCCTTCAAATTCATGTCTTATGAGGATCCTAGCTCTCTGTCAGACTTTTCTAACTTTATAGAAGGTAAATTGTCTATTTTTAAGTGACACTTCATATTTTGGCGTTTCCAGTATGTCTTAATTATGACAATCATATATATATATATATGTGCCGAAATCTCTCTTAGAAGTGCCTTAAAATTGTGACATGTGGTGTGAACCTATGTTTTTTTAAAGGCTAAACTGATTTTTTAAGGCATCATTTTTTAACCGATTTATTAAGAGTGAATGAAAAAATTAGTCACTAATTAGCATCATTACTTGCGTTAATTATATTTCAAGAGTTTTTCATATATAAATTATTCAATAAATTAAGTGTTATTAATGTCCGAATCAAATAAGGAAACAAATAATAGAAATGAAATTATACGTTTAGTCAATTTAATATGTATATTAATACGTTTAGGATTCTCCAAAAAAAAAAAGACACACACATATATATATATATATATATATATATATAAAACCGGTTTTTTCTTAAAAACCCGGTCATTAATTAGCGTCAATTATATTTCAATATAATTAATTTGCGTAAATTATATTTCAATATAATCTACATGTCATTAAGTAGCGTCATTAATTGCGTTAACTATATTATAATCCATGTATTATTCTTGCTAATTTTTGTTCTTGATACTATTTATTTTAAATCATATATACTTATAGGAATAATGATTTATTTATTTTTATTTAAAGATGTGAGATATATTTTTATATGTCTTTTTAACTTATAACGAAAATTAATGATGTGTTTAAATTTTAAAATTAAATTATAATTAAGAATCCTGTGCAGGTTATAAGCTAGTTTAAATAATTCAGGAACTTGATTGGGACTTTTTAAATGTTACGGACCAAATCTTAACTTCTTTTAAATTTAAGGGACCGAAATAAGTATTGTCGGCATTAATTTTCTTTAATTACTTTCCCACAATATATACCATTTACCCTTAATACTTGTTGAAGCAGTTTTCCAAATGATGACGTGAAAAAGGGGCCAGCACAATATTTGATAACCGAACGTTGGAGCTGAGAATGAGACAAGAAAAAAGGGGTCAAAGCTGCCGGCGTTGTCCGGCCGGCGAAAGCTCCAATGCCTAAATTAGTCACAGTGTTTCAAGAGAAAAATGAACTTGAAGATTATGATTCAGAGAAAAGATAAGCAAAGTATTCAATTTCAGAGGTGAAAAGAAGTTACCGAAATAATGAGAGGGGACCCCCCTTTTATAGGCATCGAATTGTTCCTGTTCATCTAACACTGTGGACTTACCGAGTATCCATGTGTTGACAATATACTAAAACAAGATATTTATTCCTGACATTCTAATATTTCCGAGAGTAATACTCGGTACCTGCCTCAAGCTTGGTTGACCGAACTTGACAGCCGAGTATCAATAACACAACCAAATAAAGCTGCCTTGCCGAACATGAGTTTGTTTTAAACAGTAAAAATGACCAAGTATGGGGAATGGGCCGGTAAATCAGAACTGGGCCCAAGTACGCCGAAATTCGACCCAACAGTTACCTCCCAAATTTCCTTTTTCTTTCGAACAAAATAAGGAAATTATATGTAGGAAACCGAACATAGGTCAGTTTCTATAAGCTCGGTTTTGTCGTTCGGTAAAATGATGCGAGTTGGCTCTTAAATTTCAAATTTTCAAATTTCGAATTTTCAAAAAATAAAACTGAAACATTTGAGATATTTTACCTCCGCCTTTCGAGAATCACGTGTAGGCTTCTGGGTGGTTTTGCGCCTGCTGTAGTTACCACACGTCAGCTTCTACACCAAGCGAGAAACGTAAAGTCGTCGCTTCGCCGAACCCTAGGCCCTAGGGTATTAAATGCGTTGCTCGGCTTTCTCCCTTTTGCATATCTTTATAAAAACCTTCTCCTTCTTTAAAAAACTCTATTGTCGTCTTGCAAAAGCCATTGTTGCTCTCAGAATTTCCATCGACCTTCTTCTTCTCTTCTTAACTTGGTTTCTCTTTTGTTACCAAACTTTTCCGTTGAATATTTCTTTTCAAAGGCTTTGTGTTTTCCAGAATTTCGGCTGAGTTTGCCCCTCTTGTTTTGGGCATTTCATCTTCCTTCTTCCCTCACACTTTATTTCTCTGTTATTAATACCTGAAAATGAGTCTTGAGGCTGAAGAAGTTCCCATGGAATTGGGCAAATCACACCCAGTTACCTGGCAAGCAAAGCTCTTCGAGCATGATAAGCCCAAAATACGTGAAGAATGGCAAATCCCAGATTCGGTTCAACTGCGCTTCGACACCGACCGTGTTGGAGCAATAGCAGATGCCAACAGTAATGAGATCTGTGTATATCTGGAGATGTTCCGAGCCGGGCTGAGGCTTCCTTTCCCCCGAATAGTTCGGAAGCTGTTGAGCTACATTCGGATAGCTCCCCACCAACTAGCACCGAACGGTTGGAGGTTGTTCTTTGCCAGCATGATTGCTTGGCCGAGCATACTTGGGGAGGATCACCCCCTTACAGTGCCGAAGTTTCTCAAGATTCATAAACTTACCAAATGCGCCCGAACCAAGTTCCTTTTCACCTTTTAGACTCGGAAGAAACATAAACTTCTCACCTTCCGGTCTACTTATCTGAGCAACAAAGGATGGAAGGATGAATTTTTCTTCATCCGAGGTGAATGGGAATTTTCACCTTCGGAAGTTATAAGGGATCCAAGCGTTCCTCGGGAGATTACTACTCCGTCAATCAAAGGTATGAACCGAGCTTAGTTTTACTTATTTTCGCCTTTCTTCTTTCTTTTGGCAAAACTAATCTAAAACTTGCTTCCAGGTCAACAAGAACCAAACCTGACCGTCAGTGAAGAGCAGCATGTCAGTGATATACTTCGGCATGCCGAGCGTAGTCCACTAGAAATGGATTACGATGCTATTATGACCGAGGAGAACAAAGCTCGATACATGTGGACCCCGGCACCTGCAAGGCTGGTAGAAGCCGTAGAAGCTCCTCCATCGAGAGTCCCAGTGGCCGAGGTGCCGAGAAGGCCAGCTGCTAAGGTATCGAGGAAGCAGACTGTGAAGGCCACCGAGCTTTCCAAAATGAAAAGCAAGAGAAAAGCTGAAGATGTCCCTATGGAGAAAACGCCTATGAGACCGCCAACTAGTGCAAGAGTCTCATCAACGATTAATGAGCCCATGGGTCCCAAAACTTCCTCCCCAAAGAAGAGTAAGAAACGAATAAAAACCACTGCGAGGAAGATAAAGAAGAAAAACTGAGCTGCCGAGGATAGCTCGAAGACAGCCGAGCCTGCTTCCTAACCTGTTGCAGAAAAGAGGACGGGACACTCGGCTGCTATGGCTGACGCAGTGAGGAGTGGATGCACTGCTAATCCAAGCGCACCTGAGTTTGAAGTGATCGCTCCCCATATCAGGGCATATTCTAGTGTCCTTGGAGGGGTCAGAGAGTTCCTGAGCAGACAGGAAAAGTCGGCTCAAGATGCTCTTTTTGCCGAGAGGACTCCTCAATCTTCTTCCTTCACTCCTGCTGGGGTTGAAGCTCCAATAGATGAAGCTTTGAAAACCACTCCCCACTCGGCCACTCCTCATATTCCAACCCCCACCGAGGCTGTATACATAAGCTCCTCTGACTCCGAGGAACAAGAACCAATAGATGCTGGTGAAATCTTCGCCTTCCTGGAGAATAGGACAACTGCTGCAACACCCCTGGCCGTTATCCAACCGGTTCAAACAGAAGAGGAGTGATAAGCGCCGAATGTTGCACATTCAAGCCCCTTAATTTGCATATGTTAATTCCTTAGCGTTGTTATTTGTTTGATTTTATTTTGTTTTTATGTTTCAGGGCTTTAAATGACAAATACAAGAAAATCATTGATATTGGGCTCAAAATGCAATTAAAGTACTGTAGCAGTTACTGTAGCAAGTTACTGTAGCAAGTTACTATAGCTACAGTACGCTCGAGCGCAGCTACAGTGCGCTCGAGCGCACACGAGCGCCAGAGGCAAAACAGACTCCGAAATTGAGAAGGAAAGTTTTTCTAGGTCTCCCAATCTGACTGGGAGACTGAATTATGGTTTTCTGAGGATTTCTATGGTTTTTAGGGTTCTCCTAATCCCTATAAATAGGCCTCTAAGCATTGAGAAAAAAGGCACACCGCTTTCTAGAGCTAGAAATCAGAAAATTGTCTTTTGAGCTTAGAAGATCATGAGCGGCTAAACTCCTTCGTGGGGTGTTGATGTAACCCTATCCAAGCACAATGGTTTGATTGTATTTAATTTCTAGATTTTCAATTTATGTATGTTGATTGTATAACTATGAGGATTGCTACAATTGATTTATGTTCTTCATATTAAATGTAATTGTTCTTAAATTCCAATATCAATATTTGTGAAATTCTTCTCTTGCCTTAGAAAGTATTTTACTTTTATTGATCTCAAATCATTCTTGTTTTCTGTGATTATGAGAATGATGGTTATACAATGGGTTTAATTGACATATGATCAATAGGATTTGGTAGGCCATGCCTAAGGAAGACGGATTGTACTACACTCTAGTTCAGTGTAATTTCGGTAGACAATCCGTGCCAACCGAAGATGGGTTACACTTATTCATTGATTATATGTATCCTGTTAAAGAATTTGATAATTTATACCTAGGGAAGACGGGTCATACCGCATCTTAGTGGTTAGGTGGACGATCCGTGCCAACCGAAGATAGATTATGCTTATTCTTTAATAAGGTAGTTTCTTGTTTATTTATAACATGCATAGAATGAATTTATGTGATTAATTATGATTAACCATTGTTGTGCAGATAGAGGTGAAGTCAATACTCTACACTCTCTCTTTTATTTTAAATCTCTTTTATTTTCATGCACTTTAGTTTTAAAGAAAATCAAATCAAATATCTTTTTAATTAAGTTAATTTTAATCTTTTAATTTTGATAATTAAACCCCTGCAGTCCCTGAGGTTCGACACCCTCAATATAGCCCTATCCTACGGGATTCGTTCTATTGCGAGTGGTAATTTTATTATTGATATTTTTGGTCACAAAAATACTACATCAATTTTTGGCGCCGTTGCCGGGGAACTGCTTAACGGTTTCATTATCTAAATTTTAAGGATTGATTTTAGCTTAATAATTTATTTTTCTGTTTTTAGTTACTAATTTTAATTCTGTTTGGTTTTTATTTTTTTTAGAATATGCAAACAGGTCCGTAAGCTGCCTTCTCTGTGACTGCGATCGAGCGCATCCCGCGTGCGATCGAGCGCACGGACGCACTTCAGCAGGAACCCAGCCAGCAGTGCTCGAGCCCTCTTCTCCTCCGCTCGCACCCAACTACGGCAGTACGCTCGAGCGCACCCTGCCGTGCGATCGAGCGCACTTGCAACAGCCTGCATCCAGAATCCTAAGTGCTCTAAGGCCGTTTGTGAGCTTTGTTTGTTTTCTATTTTAGCTTAATTTTTTTCTGTTTTCTTTTAAATTGCTGTTTAGTTTATGAGAGGTCATCGTTCTTTGTCTTTTCCATTAATTTCTTGTGACCTTGAAATTGAATGCACCCTTCAACAAATTAGATCCCAAAAGAACTCTAATTTGCTAGAGGAGCGTTCCACTGAGACCATGGGAGACGGTAACCACGTAGCTTTGCAAGATCATTATCTTCCCACCACTTACACTACTCCCACATGTCTCCGGCTGCCGGAAATTACGGCAACCCATTATGAAATTAAGCCCAGCACTATACGAAGTTTACCTTCATTCCTAGGGCATAGCACTGAAAATCCTTATGACTTCCTCAGTGATGTCGAAGCAATTTGTGATACCACTAAAATGAATGGATTCACTGAGGATGCCCTAAGGATGCATCTTTTTCCTTTCTCCCTCAAAGAAAAAGCCAAACATTGGTTCCAGACCTTAACACCCAACTCTATCACTTCTTGGGCTCAATTGCAACAAGAATTTCTTAAGAAGTACTTTCCCATAGGCATGACCAATGACACTAGGAGAGCCATCACTACCTTCTCCCAATATGAGGGAGAAGATTTCCATGAGACTTAACCCGCGAAGGGTGAACTGCCGAGCATGACTACGGAGATTTCTCTCGAGCCTCCAAAAAATACTTTCATGGAGAACCTAGCCAGGTCTTTGAGGGTAGCTGAATCCTCGGCTGAGCGTACACCTGAATCACTTCTTTGGACATTCGGGGAGCCCCTCACTCGGCTAGGTGACAAATGGATGGCCAACCCTTTCGTTCTCCTGGCTGGTGCAATCCCGGGCAACAGCCCGGTGGAAGTCAATACTCAGCTCTCGAAAGAAGTGATGGAGCACATGTTGTATCATCAGCTTGAGGTAACCACATTCCCGAACACTTGATTTCTGATGGTAGCATTCTTGTTCTAATAAATAAACTTCTTTCCATTTGTAGGGTTCGATGAACAGCATGAACTATTACCTTCACTATCGAAAATTTGCTGAGAATCAAGCTCGGGAAGCTGAGAGTACCAAAAAGAAACTTGAAGAGGCCGAAGCCGAGATCCAGCGTCTAGAAGCTCAAAGTGCTGGGGCTACCGCACGGTCTCAAGAGTTGGAGTCTGGGCTTGCTGTCGAGAAGATAAAATACGAGAGTTTACTAGCTGATTTCTCGACCCTTGAGGAGGGAGCAACCCTACTGAAGAAAAATCTTGACGAACTCTCGGCTTTGGAGCCCGAAGGCCCCCGAAGGAAACTTGAGGAGGCCGAGCGAAAAGTGGCCGACCTGGAGGCTCAGTGCTCTTAGAACCTCTCTAGGATTCGAAAGCAAGAAGTCCAGGGGATTGCTGAGAGATCCCGAATCAGGCAACTGCTTCTCAACATCCTGGCCTTGGGGAAAAAGGTCGATTCTTATAAGAAGAAATGTACTGAGGCCGCGTTTGAACGTCGTGCTGCCGAGGGTCGAACTAAACGAGTCTCAGAAGAGTTGGAAGCAGCTAAGAAGGAATCAGCCTTTCAAAACTCTAGGGTCGAGGTGGCTGAAGAGAGAGTGGTGGCCATCGAAGGGCAGCTTCTGGCCTTGGAGAAAAAACGGAAGTCAGATAAGAAGAAGGCCAAAGCTGCTGCTAAGAGGGCTGAGGGCCTTAAAGGAAAATTCCTGGGAGCGAAGGAACAAGTGTTCAAATATAAGAACAAAGCTCGGGATTTCTACAAGCAGCTCTCCTTCGCTTCCTAGGCTCGAGATTACGGTTGGGGCACGGGCTTCATCTCAGGTTTTGAAACTTTCCGAAGATGGTTGAGGAATCCTCCCGAAGGTGTCGACCTCAACACAATCAAACCTGAAGATGTTCCTCCCACCAAAGAAGACATTTCAAAAATCTCCACACTTGGCAAAGAGCAAATGCCTGACTGCAAAGGCATCACAATTTTCGGTTTTGACCCGTTTGCTCGGCGTCAAGTTGGAGAGTCTTCTACTGCGGCCGAGCGTGCTGATGCTCAAGATGACTCGGAGAAGTCGGTGGTTGCATCTGACGACGACTGGGATTGCGCCTCTCCTTAAGTTTCCTAACTGTAAATACCGAGAGAACATCTCTCTTTCTGTATCTAATTTATACAAACTTTGTAAATGAAAGAAATTTTTCATAATGAGAAAATCTCGTGTTCGGTTCTATTAAACTTGCACGAACAATACTCGCAAACATACTATTTATACCCCCCTGATTCCCATAGTTTATAAATGTAATTTATACTGATGGGAATCTTAACGAGGCGTAAAGACTTTGAACCGAGTGTAAAACTTGAATTAATATTACAACATGCTGTATGTTTAACCGAGGATGCGCTGTTTGCAAGCAAATTACGTTAAACCATGATAAGTGTATATTTGTTTTAAGGAAACTGCTCGGTAAGTGTGTATGCTTGCTTGAGGAATATGCTTGGTATGAAGGCTGAATGCTCGGTGGATTTTGTAGTTTGTAGAGATATTATGCACTTCATCATCGTGAAAGTGCCTTAGTGATGTTTACCGAAATACGTTCCGGAACTTCTCTGGTTATATTTATCCGTTGAAGAACCTTCGAATAAAGGTTAAGTTCGCAAAGCGCTTTGTTCAGCTATATTTTCGAACTCTTCCTTGGGAAAGTGCCCTAGCGACGTATCGCCGAGTTACGCTCGGGAAAGTCTCAGGCTATATCTCGCCAAAGGGTTGGAAAGTGTTATAAATACTTTCCAAAGGATGATCCTCGGAAAAGCGCTTAGTGCAGCTATATTTCCCGAAGTGTGGAATCGAAAGTTTGTTAGTTATTTGAGATCGGCATATTTAAGACATTCTTCTTACTCGGGAAAGCGCCTTAGCGAAATTTGACCGAGCGACACTCGGTGATTTCTCTAGCTATGTTTCACCGAGCTAAAATCTTTTTTTTTTAAAAAATTTTGCGTTTGGTTTAATGAAAATGCCTTGGTAAGAACATATCGAGTGACGCTCGATAATTCTAGGGCAATATTTCATCAAATGCATGGTCTGCCACATACTTAAGATTTTCGCATGATTATAATCTCAGAGGACCCTTCATTGATATATCTCGATCAACTACGAAAAAAGAATTTAACAAAAGTGATGCTCTGAGAATTATAATTTTTATACAAAATATTTCTTAAGATGTTCGGCATTCCATGGTCGTTAGAGTTGTTTTCCTTCGGAGTTTGCAAGGTGGTAAGCTCCCGCTTTGCCACATTTGATCACCTGGTATGGTCCTTCCCAATTCGGTGCGAGCTTTCCCTCAGTTGCATCTTTGGTTGCCAAGGTGACTTTTTTCAAAACCAAATCTCTGACTTTGAAACTTCAATGCTTCACTCGTCGGTTGAAATACCGAGCTACCCTTTGCTGATATGCTGCCATTGTAACCTGGGCCTGATCTTGTTTTTCTTACAGTAAGTCCAAATGTAACTTCAGACCTTCGTCGTTGAAATTGGAGTTGAATGTGCTTACTCGAAAACTTCCTGATCCGACCTCGGCAGGGATGATAGCCTCAGTTCCGTAGGCTAAGGCGAAAGAAGTCTCCTCGGTTGGAGTCCTTCTGGTTGTGCAGTATGCCCATAGAACTTCGGGAAGATTTTCTGACCATTCTCCCTTATGCTGACCGAGCTTCTTCTTCAGAATCTTGAATATGGTTTTGTTCGTTGCTTCTACCTGTCCGTTTGCTTGAGGATGTCCCGGAGATGAAAAGTATTGCCGAACATGAAGTCCGGCACACCAATTACGAAAGGACTCGCAGTCAAACTGCCTACCATTGTGAGTGACAAAGGCATGAGGAATCCCATATCGACAAATAACATTTCTCCAAAGAAATTTCTCGATGTTCTTAGCGGTAATATTCACCAGAGCTTCAGCTTCTGCCCATTTGGTGAAATAGTCTACAGCGACCACAACGAACTGAACTCCTCCTTTCCCTGTAGGTAACGGCCCTACTATATCCACCCCCCATTGTGAAAATGGCCATGGTGACGACACCGAGCTTAGTTCTTCTGGGGGTTGTTTGATAGCATTGGCAAAGCGCTGACAGCTATTACAAGTCTTGACCATATTTATAGAGTCCCGGTTCATGCTCGGCCAAAAGAATCCTGCTCTTATTGCTTTGTGAGCCAAGATGCGGGGGCCCGAGTGACTGCCATAGATTCCTTCATGAATCTCTCAAAGGACATAATCGCCTTCTTCTTTTGAGATGCATTTAAGGAGTGGTAATATAAAACCTCGCTTGAAAAGAGTTCCATTGACTAGTGCGAACCGAGCAGCTTTTTGTTTTAACTGTACAGCCTTTCTTTTTTCACCCGGCAGAATTCCCCTTTCAAGATAATCAACAATTTCTTCAGCCCAAACAGGCATGACTTCGATAGTTAGAATAAAAACCTTCTCATCAATGGAAGGCTGTTGCTGAATTTGTATTATCTGATCAGATTCTCCTACCTCACATTTGGTTGAAGAGCCCAAACGGGCCAGATGGTCGGCCTTCTCGTTTTCTTCCCTTGGGATTTTAACAATGCGAAACTTCTTGAAAGATTTTTGCATACCTTGAATTTTGGACAAGTAGAGTTTCATTTTGGTGCCCTTAGCTTCAAACTCGCCGCGAATATGGCCGACTATAACTTGTGAATCACTCCGAACTTCCACCAATTCTGCCTCTAGCTCTTGAGCTAAACCCAGCCCAGCTATTACAGCTTCATACTCGGCTTCGTTGTTGGTAGTTTTGAATTCTAACCTCATTGAGCTCTTCAACTCTCTTCCATCCGGCATGATCATTACGACCCCAGCTCCGCCGTTTCTTTTGGTAGATGAACCATCCACATAAATTACCTATGTTCTCTCTTTCGGCCAATCTTCCTGGTCCTGAATGTTAGTGAATTCTACCACAAAGTCTGCTAAAGCTTGACCTTTGACAGCATTACGTGAGATAAAGTGAATGTCGAATTCACTAATTTCAATTGCCCAGTTGACTAGACGACCAGACAAATCCAGCTTCCGAAGTACTTTCTTTAACGGATACTCGGTCAGGACATTGATTGTATGAGCTTGGAAGTACGGCCGGAGCTTTGTGGAGGCAATTACTAAGGCGAAAGCGAGTTTCTCCATCTATACGTATCTTTCCTCGGCGCCATGCAACGCTCGGCTGATGAAGTAGACTGGCTTCGGAACCCCTTCCTCCTCCCGGATCAAAGCCGCACTGACAGCAGTTGGTGATACTGCCAAGTATAGATATAATGTCTCACCAGGAACAGCTCGGCTGAAGACAGGTGGACTAACCAGATACCTTTGAAGCTGTTTGAACGCATGTTCGCACTCGTCAGACCATTCGAAAGCCTTGCGTAAAATCTTAAAAAATGTAAGGCACTTATCTGTAGGCCGAGAGATGAACCTATTCAAGGCTGCGATTCTTCCTGTCAACTGCTGTACCTGCTTCACATTCTTTGGAGATTGCATATCCAATACCGCCTGGATCTTCTCTGGATTAGCCTCAATCCCTCGGCTAGACACCATATAACCGAGGAACTTCCCGGATGAAACTCTGAATGCACACTTTGTAGGGTTCAATTTCATCTTAAAACGCTTCAATGTTTTGAACGCCTCCTGCAAGTCGGTAACATGGTCCATCTGCAGCTTGCTCTTGACCAGCATGTCATCAACATAAACTTCCATATTCTTGCCAATTTGTTCTTGAAACATCCTATTTACCAGCCTTTGGTAAGTTGCACCGGCATACTTCAGACTGAATGGCATGACCTTGTAGCAATACAAGCCTCGGTCGGTGATGAAGGCCGTCTTTTCTTGATCAGAAGGATGCATAAAAATTTGATTATAGCCGAAAAAGGCATCCATGAAGCTCAGCAACTCGTACCCTGCCGTTGTATCAACTAAGGAGCTAATATGGGGCAACGAAAAACTGTCCTTCGGGCAAGCTTTGTTAAGATCAGTAAAATCTACACACATCCTCCACTTCCCAGATGACTTCTTAACCATCACTACGTTGGATAGCCAATCAGGGTAATGCGCCTCTTCGATGAACTGAGTCTTCAGTAGCTTGTCCACTTCCTCGGCTATTGCCATGTTTCTATCGGGGGCAAACTTCCTTCGCTTCTGTTTTACTGGTTTGACCTCTGGATCAATGTTCAAGTGATGAACAATATTCTTGGGATCGATCCCCGGCATGTCTGCAGGAGACCATGCAAAAACTTCAAGGTTCTGCTGGAGAAACCGAACATGGGCTTCTTTAACTTCAGGAACTAGCTGCCAGCCGATCTTGACAACTTTCCTTCGGCTATAGGTATATCAATCAATGGCTCGGCTGGCTCCTTCCTCAACTGCATCTTTCGCTCATCAGCTAAACTACCGATCATCAATAGTGCTGACTTTGGGCATTTCTTCAAAGATGTATTGTAGCATCTTCTAGCAACAACTTGGTCCCCTCTAACCTCTCCGACCCCTTCAATGGTTGGGAATTTCATTTTCAAGTGATAGGTAGAAGTGACCGCCCTTAGTTGATTCAAAGCTGGGCGACCAATGATCATATTGTAAGCCGATGGTCGGTCAATAACCAAAAAATCCACCATGATAGTAGATTGTCTAGGAGCAGCCCCTGCTGTAACCGGAAGAGAAATCAACCCAATGAGTTGGACATGTTCACATGCGAATCCTATTAACGGTGACAAGAATGGTTTCAACTTCTCTCGGCTAATGCCCAATTGTTGAACAACTGCCCAATAAATAATATCAGCCGAGCTTCCATTATCTACCAAGACTCGGTGAATGGCATGGTTAGCCACCGTCAGAATTATCACCAAAGCATCATCATGTGGCATTGAGACCTCTTTTGCATCTTCCTCCGAGAATGTTAGAACGCTCGGTTCCTTTTTCTGAATTTTGGAGGGTTTTTCCAGCGCAAAGATTTCTTCCATTCTAACTTGCTTGGCGTAAGCCTTCCTTGCCGAGCTTGATTCTCTTCCGTTAGCCAGACCTCCTAAGATGGTGTGAATTTCACCAATAATAGCTTGATTCTGAGGATTTTGCTGTTGATTCTGCGTAATCCTTGGCTCATCTCGCCTTTGCCTTTGGTTACGTGATCGATCGTTACCCTGACCCGAATGCTGTCCCTGTATATCCTGAACATTTTTTCCTTTGCTGTTTTCCTGAGCCAAGAAATTCAATAACTTCCCATTTCTCAGAAATTTTTCAATCTCAAACCGAAGACTGATACAATCCTTGGTTTGATGCCCATGATCGCTATGATACTCGCAAAACTTCTGAGTACTGCGGTGCTGGGGAGGAGACTTCATCCTTCCTGACCATCGGAAACTCGAGTCCTTTTTAACTTCCATGAACACCCTATAAACAGTTGTATTCAAGGGTGTCCAGCCCATATATTGTTGATTCTGGTTTGGATGAGGCAAAAGACCGACCTTCTTATCCTGAACCTTAGGATTTTGACCGTCTTTTTTCTTCTTCTCGATTATAACTCTCGGTTTTGTCATAATCGGATCAGCAGCAAACTTACTCTCGGCAGCTTTAGATTTCAGCAATGCCGAGATAGTTTCTTCTTGGTTGTTGAATTCCTCGGCCTTGCTGTTGAACTGTCGCAAAGTTCCTGTCTTCGGCCTTTTGGACAACTCGGCCATCAGAGGCCCTTCGGTTTGTATACCATGCATCAATGCTGAGACAATGGTTTGGTCGTCAGTACTCTCCACTGTCAGCTTCTCCCGATTAAATCGTGACAAATATTCTTTCAAAGATTCGTCTTTTCCCTGCATGAGAGACAGCTGATATGCCGGGTTCTTCTTCCTTCTTCTAGTGCAAGAAACTGACCCAGGAACTGTTGCCCAAGATAATCAAAACCATCAACTGATTTAGGGCTCAGACTTCCGAACCATTCCTTTGCAACTCCCTTTAAAGTTAAAGGGAAGGCTCGACAAGCAATTTCATCAGGAGTTTCATGAAGGATGATATGAGCTCGGAAACTCTCCATATGGTCGGAAGGATCTCCACTTCCATCATATTCGCCAACTCGCAGAACTTTAAAATTACCAGGCATGGGGAACCTCATCACTCGGTCTGTAAAAGGCAAGTTGGTGTATTGCATTAGATCTTTAGTAGCAGACCAATTTTCTCCATTTTCAATTAAGAAAGCCATCTTTTCGAACTTCTGCTGGAGATCTTTAACGTCCTTGTGCACAGCAGCCTCTGCAGGTTTATTAAGATACGACCGAACATGACAGGAATGGCTACACTGAGAATCATCGTGGTGGGTTTTGGCATGGCTGGACTCACCGTGGCGTGACCTGCCACCAAATTGTGAATGCTTGGCAAGCTCTTGTCGACTAGTGTTTGCTTTAGCCCGAACAGTATGAGGATTGCCTTGTATTGAGCTTCCAGTGTCTGGCTGGGTTGACTGATGTCGGGCTGATGGTGGTGGATTCCTGTGAGACTCTTCTCGTCTTCTCTTCTGTGCCGAGTCTTCTCTAGGAGGCAGCCTAGAGACGATCTCTTCATTCTGCTTCCTTATAGCCTCAACAGACTCGGCTATTCGCTTCATAAAATCCACCATGACAGCTATTTGGGGATTTGGATCATGTGAAGTTCCGGGTATATCTGTTTGGATGATTGGGATAAGGTGTGGAGGTGTGCTCGTCATATCGGAATTTTGAGATTTAGCAAGAACAGATAAAAATCGTTCCCACAGACGGCGCCAAACTGTTGAAGCAGTTTTCCGAATGATGACGTGAAAAAGGGGCCAGCACAATATTTAATAACCGAATGTTGGAGCTGAGAATGAGACAAGAAAAAAGGGGTCAAAGCTGCCGGCGTTGTCCGGCCGGCGAAAGCTCCGATGCCTAAATTAGTCACAGAGTTTCAAGAGAAAAATGAACTTGAAGATTATGATTCAGAGAAAAGATAAGCAAAGTATTCAATTTCAGAGGGTGAAAAGAAGTTACCGAAATAATGAGAGGGGACCCCCCTTTTATAGGCATCGAATTGTTCCTGTTCATCTAACACTGTGGACTTACCGAGTATCCATGTGTTGACAATATACTAAAACAAGATATTTATTCCTGACATTCGAATATTTCCGAGAGTAATACTCGGTACCTGCCTCAAGCTCGGTTGACCGAACTTGACAGCCGAGTATCAATAACACAACCAAATAAAGTTACCTTGCCGAACATGAGTTTGTTTTAAACAGTAAAAATGACCGAGTATGGGGAATGGGCCGGTAAATCAGAACTGGGCCCAAGTAAGCCGAAATTCGACCCAACAATACTCATTCAGACAGAGTTCTTTTCGTTTATTTATTTTCTATTTTTTGAAGTTTGAAATGTAAAAGTGTTGTTGAATTTTTTTTTTATTTATCAGTGGAGCTTCTACTGTGGGTAGGAAGTAAGGAGGTATAGTTATTACAGTTACAACTTTGTCTACTTCCCGTACAATGACAACACTATATTTCGTCTTTGGTTTACTAGCCTACAGCTAGCTGCCTCATATCTTACTATTTGTTCTTTTCGTCTTTGGGATCATTCCTAGCTCTTTCTTCCCCCCCTCTTCCTCCTTATAATATTGCAAGTATCTTTGTGAGAATCATAGAGGCCATTGCATCAAAGTCTAGGGTTATCCTACATCAAGTGGAGGTTATAAACTTTATCTTCTACTTCTACTATTCCTCATTGATGAGTCTCGTTTCTAATAATCATTGGTGACTAGAGTGGAATAACCTGTACAAAAATGCCGATTATCAGGTGGATTTAGACGTAAAGTGGAGAAAGGAGGAGTTTTAGTAATGTGATGATAGACTTATGGTGGGGAAGCTTTGGAATTACAACTCTAGTGGATGATTGTATTTTGACTAGTAAATATTTATTGATAAGAATTCATAAAGAAAAATGGGGAAAGTGTGACAATTTAAGTACATAGGCAGCGTAGTAAAGGAGCTCCATTCCCCTTAAATTGCACATGATAGATGATTTCATGAATGTATCTTCAAATGTTTACTAGTCTAAGAATTCATAAAAAAATGAGTGAAGTGTGACAATTTAAGTTCATAGGCAGTGTACTAAAAGAGCTCCCATTCTCTTAATTTTTTTTTATTTTTTTTTTTTTAAGTAAAAATGTATATATCAAAAAACCCAAAAAGACGCAACACAATTACACAAAGGGTATAAGAAGCGAGCCTAGAAGCACCCATGAAAAACCCTAAGCTCACAAGGAGCCCCCAAAATTAGGGCCGGCAATTTTGACACGACCCGCGAACCCGACACGAACACGACACGAAAAAACAGGTATTGGGTTTGGGCTAATCGGGTTCGGGTCGTAATCGGGTCTACCCGATTAAGACCCGAAAATTTCGTATCTGGCGGGTCAACCCGTTAGACACGTTACTGTGCGGGTCTGGAGGGTCGACCCGCTAGACCCGCACAGTATTCGGGTCTGGCGGGTTTGCGGGTCGACCCGCCAGACCCGGATGTTTTATTTTTTATTTTATTTTTTATTTTTTATTTTTTTCTGCCTTGCCGCCAGACCCGGATTTTTTTTTTTTCTCTTTTTTTTTTTCTGCCTTGCGGACTCCTCACGTTTACACAGACTTTAAGACTTTTTTTTTTTTGCCTTGCGGACTCCTCATGTGTAACTTTAAGACTTTTTTTTTTTTAATTTTTTTTTAATTTTTTTTAAGTACAGACTTTAAGAAATTAAGACTTACTTTATCATTTTCAGCCTTTGGAAACAAGGAAGCCTGCTTCAAGAAATAAGTTAATACATAATTACCAACAAAAGAGAAAACCAACAAGAAAACTTAGATTTTCATTGTTTAAATTAATTTTTTAACACTTTTGTTATATGTGGGACTAAATAATAAGTGGACTATTTTAATAAATAAACTTACTTGTTTTAACTTTTAACTTTTAAGTTTAGGTGAAATTATGAGTTTAGTAATTTCTTTTGGAATACAATTTGTCAATTACAGTCACTTTCCGATATATATTTTTTTTTCTTATCCTTTATTAAAGCCTTTAATCTCTTGGAACTCAATTTTTTGTATTGACTATATTGATGTATTATTGTATTAGTATTATTATTACAATTTTGAATTTTTTTGAAAAAATTTTATAGTTTAAAGTAATCGGGTCGTGTCGGGTTACCCGGCTATTTTCATGTCATAATCGTGTCAAACCCAATTACCCGTTTAGCTAAACGGGTCGTGTCTGGGTATAGGCTAATCGTGTAACGGGTACCCGCGGGTCATAATCGGGTCGTGTCAAGTACCCATTTTGCCACCCCTACCCAAAATAGACCCAACCAAAGCCCAAACATAAAACACGAAAAAAATCTAGGACTAAAACCCACAAAAGCCCAATAACAATCCTAAAAACCCAAAGCCCCTACTGCACCTCGGGGGAAAGAAAAAACGCACCGACACTGGCACTTCGCCTGAGAAGAACTCCGACCTCTAGCCTCAAAATTTAAGGAGCATTCCAAATTTTTGAGCTCTCTTTTCCCCTTAACCTTAGGAGCAGAAACATCAAGAGTAGGCTCCATCTTCTTCTTATCGATGACAGAAAAAAGATCCAACAGACTTTTATCGTCACCTCTCCAGAACAACCCCACCACGGGGTCGTAGTTCATCGCATTGATCACCTCCTTGGAATAACCCTCCACCCCCTACACCTGAATTTCAGACACAACCTCGGCAGACAGCTCCTTATTTTTAAGGAGCTGCTTAGCAACCTTTTCCTTCACCCTCTGGAAATACCCTAGTTGGGACTTGGAGACAAGGGAATGAAAAGGAGGGCTATTATTCATAGCCAACTCAGCCGCCCTACTGGTGTGAGAAGAAGACAAAACAGTAGAGCATACTTGAGCATCCACAATGTCAACCTTGGAACCCTGAATAGACGAGGGCACCTCCTCCACCGGAATAGGGGGAGAAACAGTTTTCGACCCTAAAAACCCCTGATGGATCAAACCTTTCTCCGGAACAGGGTTCTAATCAGCCTTAACAGTAACTTCCTCCTATCCCTGAGATGACATGGATGCCTCCTTTACCACCGACGGAGAAGGAGAGACAGCTCTCGGACCAAAAAAAACCCCGTCTGATCAAGCCTTTCGCTGGAGAAGGAATCTGATTGGCTTTAGCAAGAGTTTCCTCTGTCGCCGAAGTATAGACAGAATCCGCCTCCCCAGAAAAAGACTCATCCCTATCCCTGCGCAGAGGGCTCACCGAAAAATCCACCACAAAAGGGACAGAGAAGGCCACTTGAGAAACAGAAGTACTCACCGGCTTAGATTCCGACAACAAAGCAGCCTTTGAAGAAGACCCATCAACGGCAGTCCCAATATTCTCGCCCGAAACGCGCACCGACTCAGGAGGCTCATCGTCCGAGAACACAAGCGCACCCAATCGAACCTCAAGCACCGGCGACGAAGAAGACTCCGGACCCACAGTAGGCGGAGGAGACTCCAGGGCAAGGATAGGGCCTTCCCTACCCTGTAAGGGCCTATCCCAATCCATCAACTGCAACCTTACAAGAAGACTTAAGATGCCTAGATCTTTTGGACTTTAGGGGAAACCCAAGCCCAAATCCTTATAGCCTGTCTACGCCTTGCGAAAACCGTTAAAATGCCCAGCGGAATTGGGCATTAGAGAAGGGCCAAGCCCGATACCCTTAAAGCCATCCAGATTTTTTAAAACAGCCCTAACCCGTTTTCTAAAGGGAATTCCTTCAAAACCCTGCTAGAAGGCCTTCAAACAACCCAACAAGAACCCGGCCCATCTCTAAATGAAAAAACCCTAGTAGATGTTTGACACTTCTCTTGACAGAAGTATCCCTCATCTTCTTCGAAGAACCAGCCACCAGCAAAGAACATTCCAGTTCAAAACAATCCACCGCGAGCCGCTGATCAACCCCACCATTCCCCATTCACCTTAAATTGCACATCATGGATTATTTCATGAATGTATCTTCAATTACTTGCCATAGGTTTGACTCTTATTTTGCTTGCAACTCTAATTGATAATAAGTCTTTCCAAAAATTTGTTCAATTCCCATAGAGTTCAAGCTTTTAAGGTTTTTGTTAGAATTTCCTCCACCATTATTCAGCATATGTAGTGTAGTCTAGGGGACGATGATCAATATATCTACATGAGATGCTTGAACCTTTGGAACCAATTACCTTAAAAAACAGGAACCAAACATGCCTGATATCTTTTTGGTAGAAAGCGTTGCAGAAGTAGTGATACGATTTAGCTAGGTAAGGAACTCTTCTTGATGGGTTTATCAACTTTTAAAAATAATCATACTTATAATTGAGCCAATTCCTTAGTAGTCTGACCTGTAGGACAGACACATCTCATAGATGTTGCCAAGCTGACATTGAACAACATAAAGAAATATTAGAATGCAGTGAAAAGATTAAAATCTATGTTTTATATATGGGCGGAAAAGTTTAGGGTAAAGATTTGGTTTAATGCTCCAAAGGATTGGAAAGGGGAATTAGAGAATCTACGGTTCAGTTTTTGGGCTATGTCTTGTATCTTTGGAGGAAATTAAGTCTTTTATTTTTCAACACCCGTTTGTTTATCCTTTGGTGATTAGTTATTATAAATTTATTTTTGGGTTAATAACTTTTTTGGTACCTAAGTTTTGAAATTTTTTAATTTTCACTCCTAGATTTTAAAACATGACTAATTTAGTACCTCAGATTTTGAAAAAGACCGAATCACCGCCTCAAGTTTGAAAATTTTCACATGCAGCATCCTTGCCTAATAAGGTGTTGAGGGGATCTGCTCTTTGAGGAGCTGGGTTGGGCGGGATGAAGCTTGGAGTCTATGAGTGTGTGATGCTTTTCAAGAGTGATTGAAGTATTGAGCAAATAAAACTAGTGCTGACTCCTTTTCACATGTTGACACGCTAAATGAAAGAAAATGAATGTCTGTCCATTGGAGGAGCTGGATTTTATTTGCGATTGAAGTTTGAATTGATAGAATGTCATAGAGAAAGGAAAACCTAAGTTTATTACTACTCAATTATTTAAAGAAGCTACTCTTCCAAGTTGTTAAGCAATTACTTATTGATGGATAACATGTAAAAGCATATGCACTTCATTTCCCCTTTGAATTGTGGGATAAGCTGATTAACCAATTCCTTAATAATGTGATACTTCTAAAAAAAAAAAAAAACAAAAGACACTTGATTTATAGAAAATAATATTAACATAGGACTATAAGAACACAAGGAAAACATCTAGCATTTTCCATATTAATATATTATTTGATTTACTTATTTGATGCTATCAATTTTTTTTAAGACTTATTTCAAGAATGAAATTGTGGAGATTTTAAGTTTGTAAGAGAATATAACGATATTAATGTATTTCTTAATTACTTATTTATCATAATTTGGGGCCTTAATTGAATAATATTGATTATAATTAAGGCCTTAAATATATTTTTTTCATAAAACAAATCTTCATTCCTTTGTCCACTATTAGGGTAAAGTACACAAACTCCTTTAAACTATTACTCAATTGACAATGTCCTCAAACTTTCAATTGTGACAATGCTCCCGCCCCCCTCCCCCTCCCCCGGCCCCCCTCCCAAACTATCAAAATATTGTCAATATCTCTCCAATGTTAGCAAAAAAATAAAAATGCCCATATATATTTCTCAATAAGACAAAAATACCCCTATAAATTCATCTTCATTCTTTTGTCCACTATTAGGGTAAAGTACACAAACTCCTTCAAATTACTACTCAATTGACAATGTCCCCAAACTTTCAATTGTGACAATGCTCCCCCCCCCCCCCCCCTCCTCCCGCCCTCCTCCCAAACTATCAAAATATTGTCAATATCTCTCTAATGCTAGCAAAAAGATAAAAATGCACATATATATTTCTCAATAAGACAAAAATACCCCTGTAAATTCAAAAAATAATAATAATTTTTTTAATATATATACAAAAAATTTCACTTTTTATAACAAAAAAAAAAAAATCTAAATTTTATAATATTTGTCTTATAAAAAGGATTTTTTTTTATTATTATTTTAAATTTGCCACCCTTTGGAATTTTTTTTTTCTTTAGTTTTAGGTTTTTTCTAGAAGTTTTATGTATTTTTTGTTTTTATTTTACTAAGGGTAGTTTCGTTATTGGGGGGAACATTGACAATTTTAGATAGTTTGGGGAGACACTGTCACTTTTTTTTTTTCCTAATTGAAATGGAAAAAAAGGTTACAGGGCGGATCTTTCATATTCTTGATCCGAATGGAAGAGAATGGGGGATCCAGTGGGAATGCTACCAAACACATCATGGATAACGGCCTATTTAGCTAACGAATGTGCACTAAAATTGGTATATCTAGAAATTTTCAAAGCATTCCAGCTTTGAAAGGAAGAGAGCACAAGAGAAATATCAGAAACAAATGAGAAAAAATGCCAAGAAGAGAATAAATGAGGCTAATTCACAACAAGAACCACCAGGAGAGCATCCCCTTCCAAAGCAAAAACACCACACCCAGTAGAAGACGCCAGATGAGAGGCCAAAACAGCAAAAGTGGCTTCTCCTAAGAGCACGCACATTAGTGGAGTGGAGTTTTTGCATAGCTGCAAAAATAATATTCCATGAATAATCACTAATAACCGCAACAGCCACCGCAAAATTGTCTCGTATTGCAACATCAAAATTCCCTATTAAGCATCCAATCTGTGGAGGGAGCCATAGAGAGGAAAGAGCACCAACATGCCAAGCTGAGAGATGGGACTCCAAATTGATCTTAATCAGCAAAATTGTCTTGGATCAGGTTGCAACGCCTCATGAATCAGCCTAGTCGTAGACAGCCAAATAAAATCCAAATTGAGAGTCGCAAAAAGTTGAAATTTTCTAATATCAGCCTTAGGAATAGCAAGTATACTGGAGGGATAAATAATGGCAAGAACCCAATCCTTAATAGGCCTAGATGAGAAAGAAGAAATCATGAGAGGCCAAGGAGAGCTCCTCCAAAGAATTCTGGCCAGATCACACTCCAAAAAAATGTGGCACAAGGTCTCAATTGGACCCTTGCAAAAGGGACACACCCAAGCATTGAGCTTTTAGAAACCACAAATCTATCAATTTACCAATTGAAAATAAAGAAAATTACACTTCAATTGTGACAATGTCCTCCCAAACTACCAAAAATTGTTAATGTTTCCCCCAATGATGAAACTACCTCCAATATTTATATATTTGAAAGATAAGTGCTACATCCTACACTTCCCAAATTTTTTCTACATAATATGGTCGATGTTGAGACAGTTTGCCGGCCACATAATCGTAACACCCTAAAAATAAAGGCATGCTCTAGGGGAACCAATAGTAGTACACAAAGGAGGGATCACAATAATGAAAAACATACTTAACTACTGTTTTTGCATTAATTTCTCATATCCTTACAAGAAAAAAAGTGGTTACATTGATACTTGAATGGACTCAGTCTAGTTCCCTCGATATCCTGTAAAAACAATATCCTATTTACTAGAGGAAAAACCTAAAAGAAAAAATCCCCTTTCTCTATCTATGCTTTGTCATTTTATTCCCCATCCACTGTTCATCGTTCTTGAGATCAGGGCCCTATCTTTCCCTTAAGGAATTGGCATGAGCATTCTTGGGATTGTATGGTCTTCTCTAAGGTAGGTCTGTTGTTCGTATCATTGGGAATGGTTTCCACGGTGGTAATAAAGAGTAATGGCCTGGATTCGACCAGATTCTACCATGAAATGATTGGTTCTTTCCTTGAATGGATGTCTACTTTTGCATAGATTCATTCAATGCATGATAAGGCTCATCTCACTCGAATAGTCAAAAAAATATCATTATTAGGAAATAGGTATAATCTACTTCGATTGGCACGGATCATCTGTCTAACCTCTAGATGTAGTACAATCCATCTTCCCTATGTATGGACTATCAAATCTCTTAAGCATAACTCATCTTTGGTTAGTACGAATCATCTACCTAAATTACACTAACCTAGGGTGTACAACGATTAGTCTTCCCTAGGCATGGCCTATCAAACCCTCTTGATTATGTGTTTATTAAAACTATTGCATAACCATCATTCTTATAATCACAAAAAATAAAAATAATTAATTTCAATCAAGATAAAAAGTTTTCTAAGACAAGATAAGATTTCTATCAAGATTGAATATAAACATGAAAATCTATTCTCTTAGTTATACAACCATCATGCATATAGAAAAAATCCTAAATTAAAATACAATCAAACCATTGTTACTTGAAAATGACTACATCAACACCTATTACGGATTTAGTTGCTCATGGTGGTGTTGGAATGGTCTTCTGCCATGATCATCTTCTATTTAACTCTTCAAGCCCCCAAGAAGATATTTGTGTGAAATTTCTCTAAACTAAGCACCCCCCCCCCCCCCCCCCCCCCACCTCTTGAAAAGTTTATGACGTATTTATAGGGTTTAAAATAAACCTTAGGAGCCCTTGGAGTCCCAGAAACTCTGAATTTTTGTCCCCTAATCGAATTAGGAGAACTTATTTCCATATCAATTCTGTGTTTCTACCTAGCAGGTAGATGCGAGTGCACTCGATCCCAATTGGTGTGCTCGAGCGCTGATGCACTCGAGCTCAAAATGTACTGCTCAAGCGCATGTGCGCTTGAGCGCATGTCTGCTCAAGCCTAAGGAGGAATGTGCTCGAGCGTAGGTGTGCTCGAGCCTAAGAATGCTGAGCTCAATCCCAAAAACTACAATAGCTCCGTAAAGTGTATTTTAAGCTCAAAACCAATGAAATTTCTTGTTTATTTTTTAAAAACCTGAAAACACTAAAACAACACAAAATCAAATAGATTAACAATACTAAGGAATTAATATATACGAGTTTAGGGGCTTGAATGTATAATATTCAACGCTTATCATAAAGTTATACACTTAACACCCAGATGTTAGGAAAGAGGAAATAAATTTTTCTAATAATCTGTTTGTTAAGTGGGGTTATATACTTAGCATCCCGAAGCTATAAGAGAGATAAAATACTAAAAATAGTAGCAACACAGTGTTTAAATGTGGGTATACGTTTAGATATATGAAATTATGAAAATGTGATAAACAAACATGTTAATGTGTGAAATATGCATGTGATATAATATGTACCAATTTATGTTTAAGTGAATTTTCCATTAATTTTCTATAAACTCATTATATGTGGTAAAAAACATTCCAATGAAAAAAAATATGTGAAATTCTATATGTCTTATTAATTAAACTTGTAAACTAAAAAATATATGAAATTCTATAAGTTTTATTAAACTTCTATGCTTAGTTTACAAAACGACTATAATTTTAGAAATATACATTTTTGGAAAACCCTATGGAGGTAGTTGTTTTAGTAAATGCAAGTTAGAGAGATTTGAAAAGAAAAAAAGTGGTTCACGTTACAGTCGTATGTTCAAAATGTTTATGCTTGATGAGTCGTGAACCTACATATCCACCTATAAAATTATGATTAAAGTATTTCTCTTCAAATGACTATTGTTATGCAGCAGTGTTCATGCGATAGTGCACGGTTATCATGTTGAACACATCATTAATACGCGGTCACAAATTCCTGAAATTTTTGTAGTGTTACAGTACCTATTTCTCACATATATATGTGAATTCTCTGTCACGTCTTACCATGAGAACTTGTGTCCTTCGTTGGTTTAGTTGCAAGCCTTGTTGTCTTCGTAGCCGTTGATCCATTAGATTAATGTGAGTGCTAGGCTTGACTTCCTGACCTATCAACAACTAAAGCCCAAATTCAATAAAAAGTTTTCATACTACCCTCAAGAACAAAGCTTGCTCTGTCTTAAAGTTGGGTTTCAAAAAATGATTCATCACTCATATAAAAGTTTTGGCGTACTTAACAATTCAACTAGCATAACTATTCATTCATAAATCACCCCATGTATTTTAAAAGCCGTCTTCCTTTCATTACTAAGACAAATCCTTACACTGAGAACCGACACAAATCATGTGAATGTCGGCAATTGTGTTCAAATGATACAAGAAGGAAGCAAGCGTGAATGTTTTAATTTCCGATCCCCTCTCCTTCGATGGATCCAGCCCCCTATGCGCCCCTCCTCCGCTCTCACCAGCTCTCCAGCTGCCAGTAGACACTGGCCGCTTATCTCTCCGACACCTTGGCGCTACTCCGCCTTGCCCTCCACTGAAGTTGCTGATTTTTGGGTTTTATTGTTGTTTTTATTGCTTTATGTCCTTCTGTTACTTGTTGTGGTACTTTTTGATTCTTCTTAGTTCTTATGTTGTTGTGTGTTGCTTTTGTGGTTATGAGAGGTCTTTCCTTTGCCGTTGTGGTTATTAGGTTTCCTAATAGTAAAATTTTTCATGCTGTCATCAAGTGTCTTTCATCTGGTGAAGCCCATGCTGCACATCAAGCTGCTCAAGATTACTTTAATTTTTCTGTTTTGGTTCATTATTTGCCTTATTTGTAGTGCACTTTTATGTGCACATTATGTAGTTTGATGGGCCGCTTTCAACTTTCAGGTTCAGAAGCATTCCCAACTACTATCTCCTTCTTTACTCCTTTCAGATCTAAAATGAAAATGACTCTTCCTATGTTCCCTTTTCCTTATTTGCTTTTTTAAAAAAAATAAAAAATAAAAAAAGGCTTGAATTTTTTATTGTGCCATACAGGAAGCCTATATGAATGATGATTATTTAGTATTTTAGAGAGGGAGCAATATGGGATCGAAAAAATCAATGTATTGAAAGACATTAGGCAAGCGAATATTTAAATACCCAAAATAACAAGATAAAGTCATTTGTTCCAATGCGATTCCTTCTTTTCTTTTTTTTTCTTTTTATGGTAGGATTGAAAGGAAATGTGTAGCTCGTGTTTTCAATATAAGACTTAAGAACATGTTTGAAATTGCATTTAAAAATTAGAGTTTTTAAGTCAAAAAGTGTTTTTTTTTTTGACAAAAACTTCATTTTTAAGCTTTTATTAAAATTGCGTTTTGACCATTTTTAAATTTTTTGAACCCTTAAAAAAACTTTTAATTTTTTTTTGCCAAACGAATACCTTTTTCTTCAAACGGATTTTTTGAATGTTAAACTCATTTTTAGGCCCCTCAAATGCAATCTCAAACAGGCCCTAAATATATTAAATGTCTAAAGCTTGTTTATTTGTTTTTTTGGAAACAATTTTCTTTCTAAAGACACTTGAAAAAAAGATATGAAAAGGTCGTGCCAATACATTTTTCTTACTAAAGAGACTTTTCTAACTATGAACTTGATGGATAAAGTTTCGAAAAAATATTTTTTTATTTCCTTTTAGTTGACGTACCACACCAATTGAAGTTCTCAACAAACTATATACAGGGATGACCTTTTTTCCCTACTTTTAAATTTTAAATAAAGCAGAGTGATTATGCAACTCATATTATGATATTAGTTAATTTCACACACACACACACACATGTTTCTCACTAAAACGAAAAGTACATGTTTCTGATAATTAAGCACATGTTTCTCCTTAACACACTGATTCAGAGTCCCCAATATCTTCAATAACCGTACTAGTGTCTTCCCTTGTCACACTAATGCTCGATGTGGATGAGCCAATAGTTTCTAGCATTGCCTCCTGAAGGTAGATCGCCTTTCTTTTGCTTCTGCTTCTACTTCGTTTCCATCTTCTCAACAACTCTGAGACCTCTCTTTCCTCTCTAGCTTCTATTTCTGCTTCTACAGGCTCTTCAATTATCAATGCTCTCTCATTGTGGTCACTCAAATTTGCCGTTGTCATCGGGAAGATGAGTGGTTTACAGCAACACAAAAGAAGTATGAGGAGCATAATGTATATATGTAGAGACGTCCATACATATAATGTCCATTTCCAATTGTGCACCAATTGTTTTGTCCATGGTAGCTGAGAGTGGATGAAGAGTTGAGCTTCATACAACTGTGGTGGTGATGAAGTTCCAGCCCTTGGAACCAAAATTACTCTTATAGCTTCTGTTCTATGCCTCCCTTCCTTGTGCTTTAATATTTCTATGCTTATTTTTTGAGTCTCGCTAGAAATTCCAACAAGAAGAGGGACGCTCATAAGAAATGTACGAGCAAATCGAATTGGGAAGCTTCTATACTGCAACATGCATGGATGGCTAGATTTTGCTATCACATTTCCATTGACCGATAAGAGCTCTGCAGACAACTAATAAAACAAATTCCGGATAAACAATATGAATAATTTCTTTTGTCGCAAACTGACCTACCAAATTATTTTTCTATCACTCCAATGTGAATTTATTTAGTACGTGTTTCTCATCACTCAGAAACCTATCAGGGGATAACATTAATTAACAAACTATCAACTAGCTCTAGAAGACAAGAACAATTAAAGATATATATAGCATAATTACACATCAAGATAATGTGAGATCAAGAGGATTCTACCACAACTAGATCTGTACAATCTGAAAGACCCACTAAATTAATGACTATAGTTTTTGAAAATGTAAATTTAAAAAAGTGGTGCTACATGCTTTCAACAAATAATAGTTTATTAATTACAAATTCTACAAAATTCCAGCTCTCATGACAATGCAAGATTGGATCAGGTTGTTTGTAAAAACGAATTTTCATTTAAAATTTTGGCCAAACTAAAAGAAAACATGCCCCTTGACAACTTTGGATAGGATTTTATATTTTGGTTAGTTAGGTCGGATTCTAACGTGATATTCCTTCTTTGTGCCAACCATAGTTTTCCAAATCATACAACGAACATAATCAATCCCATAAAATCAAGAGCATCTTACTCTAAAATACAATCCTAGGATTCTATAGCAAGCCGGCAAAATGCAAGTCAACTGCATGAAGCAGTAATTAAATGTTAAATAACAACTGTAGTACATAAAATTTATATGGTTATCCATAAACCAAATTGATCATTCTGAAGTATAGAAAAAAATGGGTAATTCTTTGAGTGTGTTAATTGGATGTAGTGCTGGTGTTGATTGAAATATTCTCATGAACTATGATCCTATCGTACTTCTTTTATAAAGTGGAGGAAAATGATAGAGAGGAGACGATGCAAATCTCTGAGAATCATGCGAAAGAAAAGAGCCACTCTAACATTTCTTGCATTGGACAATAAAACCTATAAAGAACCACAAAAACTCCATGATTAGATTCTTTGAAGCTTAGAGAATGCTCCACGTACGGCATGCTACAAGCATCCTATACTCAAGATATTGTATGCTTTGAGATATATAGAAGTAACTTAAAACAATTTTATTCTTCATGTCTGTGGCTATAGTCTATATGCAATGTATATTTAGCAGTAGCATATTTACTTCTCTATTAGGAAGAAAAAAATGGTCATAAAGATCACAAGGAAAGTGGACAAAGCTGTACCCTCCTTTAGACATTGGTGGCTTGGATACAATAGTACCTTAAGCCAAGTTGAGTTAAAAGATCTTTTATACGACTATGTCTGCCTTTAATGAATTTTGGCACATTAGAATGTGGGGGAAGGCAGAATTATTGATTTTTATTTCTTCCTTAATTAGGGCAGCTGTTGGTTAGACCAAGCAAGGGCATGTGCTAAAACTCGCCCCTCGGTGACCATGCTGGATAAACCCAAGAAAATCTCGTAGATATAGAGCTCCAATTGGGAGCTGTTTTGATCCTAAACTAATTATTCTAGCCTTCAGTTTTGAAACTATTTGGAGATTAACTTACCTGATGAAAGTTGGTGTTTGGAATGCAACTGAAACTCTTTATGGAGATCAGACTCGTAGTAACATAATGAACTATAACAAAATTCTTTCTTAAGATTTCTTTGCTTGTATAGCCTCAAGGAGACACCTATTCGTGATGTGAATATTCTTCCATCCTATATGTATATAGTAAGCCTTCCAAACAGAATACCCTACAAAGTCCAGATGTGTCAACAAAGCCTTTTGGAACTAAGTACCATTTGAACTAAAGCTCATTGCCACCCGAATATATTTCTCATTAAAAAGCCTTTCAGCAGGATTGCTATGCTGCATATTATCAAAAAGCACATATGCTTTGCGTTTTTCTTTTCAATATGAGTACTTTTGCCACTTCCATACATTAAACTAGGAAGCCACTATAAAATGTCTTGCATATATAGTTTGCCACTACACCAATTTTTCTAAGTACTTTGCATGGTTTTTGCCTATTCTATGTTATCATGACTTGCGTAGTCGAGCTTTTTAAACCAATTTCTCTGAACCAGGAACTAGTATAATAACTAAAACAAATAGAAAAGGGTAGAGAGTGGGAGAGAAATGCAAAGAAACTAAAATCAGCATAGATTCAATAATGTTATGACAATTGGCGTGTTTGGAACCCTTCAACTGTCTATTAAGAGATGAATTTTGATTCCAAAATTTCATCTATGATAAAATAATATATAGGCATGAGCAAAATAGAGAAAAAGAAAAGAAGATCTGAGTTGGTTTAGCCTTAGAGGCTTAAATCTGCTGTTATAATTTACCAAATAAGGATACATTGTTGTTGTATTGATTTGTCTATAATTGTATTACAATGGTGGTATTTATAGAGTACAATGGGACACGCGGTGTGATAAGAAAGGAAAAAAAAAAAAACAAGGAGTTCTTAGTATTATGATAATTAGTACAAACAAATATGGAAAACAAAATCATATGAATTTTAACATCTTTTTTTTGTTTTTTTTGGTGCGTGGGATTTTTTTTAACTAAGTTGACTTGACGAGTTGACCGGTCATAACTCGATTGGGTTGACACGCTAGTGACTCAAGTTGACTCAAAGGTTGATTTGGTTGGGTTGAGTTGGAAGTAGACTTGTCCACCAGAGTGAGGCGGAAAATGGCAAGATAGCCAGAGACGATGAATATTGTTCCAAAAGAATTAGAGACAAAGGCCAAAGTAGGCAAATGTGGTTGTCAAAGGTCGTGAAGACAATGGCCGAAGGTGGTGGAGACGGTGACTTATTTGGTTGAGGCCGTGGCCAGTGGTGAGAATGCAATAATGGGCTTGGTAAAAATTGAAGACCACATGCTGAGGGCCAAATTGGGTTTAGACCAAATTGAAAACCATGGGATTAAAAACTAGGCTTGGATCAGCATGAAGACCAATGGCCAAAAATATGGATCGAGTCATGGGTTGAGATTAATTAGGATAATCCGAGAGTTCAATGAACGGGTATGATGTGCATGTGGCACGTGAGCGAGTGAGAAGAAGTGAGTGTAGGGTGTAAGCAAGCAGATCTATGCTAAGCATCAACGACTCTTCGTCTTTCTTCTGATTTTTCAAAAAAAAATGTTGTTTGTTTTGTTCCACGCGTCATGTGTGTCACGAAGTCGTTTCTTTAATATTAAATCCTATCTGTTGAAATTTTTAACTATAGATGTCCAGTTATTTTAATAACAGCGTGCCGGATCCGGAAGGGGATGAGGAGACTGATAAAGACCACAAAAACGTGGCCTAATACCATGATAAAATAATGAATAAAATAAAGAATAGGCAGAAGCAAAAACAAATACAAGATAATAGATTTGAGGTGGTTCTCACCTAATTAGAGGCTTACATTCCACCATTATAATGCACATTAATGTTGTCGTATTAACTTGTCTATAATCATGTTTAGGATATAATGGCATTTATAGAGTAGATGGGATAGGTGGATTTTAATACTTTTCCTATATTCAAACATGGGATTCGGCTTCAGTGCGGTAGTTTAAAACTACCACACATCAGCTGTGAAAATAATGGAGGGTTGAGATTGTTTTGAGTATTATTTTAAACCAAACTATGTCATTTTGGTGAAATCTAGGAACTCAATGAACCAAACGTCTGAATCAAACGTTTTCTTCCTTACGCCGTTTAAAGAGGAAGTGGGAAAGTCTGTTTAATCTCACTCTCTAACTCTTCACTCTTTAGATTCTCTCTCTCACTCTCTCTATCTCTAAAGAATAGCGACTACCGACTGGTGTAGCGGAGAGACCCATAGTTCGGGTGTTGAACATCCTTCAAACCGCAACAGCCCGACTTCCTCACATAAATGGGGCTGGGATACTCTTTGTCGATTATTGTTAAAAGAAGACTCCAACCCAGCAGTCCATCATTCCTCAATGCAAGCTAATGTGGAGAATTTCTGCATGTCGGCCACTCTCCCTGTTTTCCTACTACTTTTCACTACGTTTCATGTCCTTAATTTATTACTTGTTTCCTGCAATGTTTATTGTAAAGCAGCCCACAATTTACTCCTTGTTTCCTGCAATGCTTATTGTAAAGCAACCCACATGCTTCTTATCTTATTTCTTGCATTTCTGTAAAGGTAGTGTATTGTTTATTCTTTGTTTTATTGTAAAAGTTGTCCTCCTCCCTTGTATTTCTCACGAGCCATTGGCTGTATATAAATGAAAGACTTTGCTGTTTTTGGTTAAGTTGTAACCAAAACAGTTTATCATATTTTCAATTATGCCACCAGTGCGCCACTACCATGTATTCGCCGTCTATGATTGTTGCCTCTACCTTCTACTGCGAGTCTGCGAACTAAACAAAAGTCATGACTGGGTCAAAACTCTTTACAAGAAGACTGGTTATACCAAACGAGAACTCAATTCTTGTGCTCAAACTCTTGTACGATTAGCTAAGATGATTGCGCATGGAATGCCCAAAATAAAGATTTTGAGAAATACTTGGATTTTGCATGGGATGCGGTTGCTCTAATAACTTTTTTTTTTTTTTTTTATTAAGTAATAAGAGGTTTTATTAAAGAAAAAAGAGCTAATAACTTCTTGTTTTTGTTTCTCGAAAATCTTGTTGGTTCCTTATTGTGAGGATTTTACCATGTACAAATTTTGTTCAAAGTTGATATTTCAAGCATATTGGTTACATAGTGAATTTTTTGTAACGATGTTTTTCTTTTGTCAAATCTTGTAACCAAGATATATGCAATATCTGTTACTTGCTGTTTTGCGAAGGCTCTAGCCTCTAGTTTGATAATCTGGCACTACTTTGTTCTTTTTCCTTGAAAAATATTTTATGAACAACACGTATCCATGCCCACTGCATCTAAGCAACTACCCACTTTGCTCTTATCCTCTATTCACCCCTGTGACTCAACTAAAACAGAGACCACCTCCTCATCAATTTTTTCATGTTCTGGTCCTATAATTCCCTTATGCTTGGTAACATGCTCCACTTTGATTAGTTAATCAAAGTATTTCGGATTGGTTACTTGCCCTGCTTACTCTATCAGGAGATTTCTATCTTCTTTTGCTCTTACCACCCATAAGAAGTTGCTGCTAGCTTGCCTTAGGGCCCCTACCATTTTTGTGAGGAAATGGGGCTGCTTGGGTTTTAAGAATGTTTGACACCCAAAAAATGTAGGTATCTCCGTCACACCCACTGCTATTCTTCAGAGAGAAAGAGAGAGGATCTTAAAGAGTGAAAAGTACTTTAGAGGGGGAGATTAAATAGACTTTCCCACTTCCTCCTTAAACTGCGTAAGGAAGAAAACGTTTGATTCAGACATTTGGTTCAAATACTCATTGAGTATTTGAGTTCCTAGATTTCACCGAAATACCCAAAACAATGTCAACCTTCCATTATTTCACAGCAGATTTCAGGACCAGCTTAATTATAAATTAAACCGACATCTAAAACCATGAAACTAAAGAAAAAGTCAATAAATGAAGTAAAACTTGAATTAACATGATTAGACTCCAAAGAAACAGGCATACATACCTGAAACACCCCAATCTCCCTGTTGAAGTCAGAATCAGGCATCAAAAGCGCCAAAGAAACATGAAATGTGTGGCCAATTGGAACACCCATCGACTGCTTCCACCTGCTGTTTCTTTCAACCCCAGCATGATAACCAAAATAAAAGACAGCCGTAGGATAAGCCTCCGTGTAATCAAAATACAACCTCTCCCTCACAAAGACAGGGTGGTCCACCCACAGTTGCACCAACCCAACACCCACCACAATAGCTAGAACCAACACCGTCATCAAAATCATGCACGCGTATGCAGCTCCGAGGAACCCAAAACTCAGCTTCTTTAACAAGAGGATGCTACCATGGCTGATGGTGGACGGCACTTTCAGGACGGCGGATTCCACAGTCTGTTGCGCTTCCTCGGCGCGGTGGTAGGACTCGTGGACAATGGAGAGAAGATAAACGACGGGGGAGAAGAGAGAGACCAAGCAGTTGTAGATCAAGTCTGCTTGGAGGGATATTAGTTTTGTGAAGCATTCTAATGGATTTGGCATCAGAAAGTGGACTTCTTTCCAGTCCTCCATATTTGGCTGCGGCGGTGGTGATGAATGGGTGCGGCTGCGGCTGTGGGGTGTGGCTTCATGAGAGACGGGCAGAGAGGTTGAGTGGTAGAGATTTACATGTGTCTTCTGCATGGGATGGGGGAGGTGGGACGTGGTGACTATGCTGTGTGAAGAGATGACATGTGTCATGGCATCTTCTGTGCGGATGTTCACCGTTTGTGCCCACACTGTCCACACATATCAGCTTGGAACAAAAATAGATAAAAAAAAATACCGAATGCAACTAGATTATACCCCCCAAGTGTTGAAACCCAAGGTAAGAAACTGATTTTTCCCCATTCTCACTCAGTTTTCTCGCCCAAACATAATACCCATTCTTTCTCATTTCTCATTCTTTCTCCAACATATCAGCTCACCGCCGCCAACCAGCGCACCGCCGCCCATGGCGGAATATGTCTTGTAATAGTATATTAGAATTGTTATTAAATAAAGTAATTATATATTATTATTCTTATTAGGAAAATACGAGACTTGCTCATAAAGTAATATCTCTAGTAGGAAATATGGGATTTGTCTCCCATTAGAATTATATTTTCTATTTATATGTATTTCTATTTCTGCTATGTAATAGTCTATTAGGAGGCCTAAGATTCCTCGAATTATCTTACTACAAATCTATCGTTCTTGTTGATTATTATCCCCAGAAGTTTCGAAGAATGTTTGGCAGAATTTCGCCGCCTTATCAAGGAGTGGAGGGATGAAATTGCTGCCCGTCAAGAGCAGCAATTAATATCACTCTCGTCGCCACCAAAAAATCCATCAAATAAACAACCAACAAATGAAATCACAGCCCCACCACCGATGGCCACAACACCGCCCAAGACCAACCAAACATCCATAGAACCACCAAAATTCTTACAAAAAACCACCATGTCACTGCCGGCAATCCAAACACACAAAACCCAATCAGAAAAACACACCATCGGTCCCCAAACAACCACATCCAGGCCAAACCCCGCCGCCAGCCCCACCATATATCCGTTGTCTCTAATCAAACCACCACAGACCCGGCCACTCCACCAGGAAGAGCCACCAGATGCTGCTACTGTTCAAGAAAATCGTCGGCAGCAGTACTGCAAAACCAGTCCACTGATCAAACTGCACTGCCAATGTCAACAAACAGCACACTGGCGTCCAACCAAACCGCCAACATCCCAACGGCATCGTTTCACTGCCGATCTCCGAAGAGGCGCTCTCAACCCACGCCGTCATCCCCACCATGTTGATGGTCTGCACTAGGCCTTTACGCCCCTGGGTTTCGATCTTGTTCCTATGGTGTGAGAGAGACACAACTAATGAAATTCGTTTTTTGGCTCTCTTGTGATTGGATCGGAAATAAGAGAAAGAAGCATGTCTTCTTTGGATTCAGAAAAAGACGAAAAAAGAAAAGAAAAGGGAAGTATCTGAGATGGCCTTTTAAAGTTGAGGGGAAAAAGAAAATTGATGGAGGCTTCCACTGTCGCTCTAAAATCCAGTTTGCAAGCCTATTTTGTCTCCTTCAAGAAATAACATTTCCACGTCAGCATGCCATTAGTGAAAGAATTTTTAGGACCTTGAGGACAAGGTCCAATTTAAAGGGAATGGAGTGTTAGGGGTCTATGACCTAATAATAGTATATTAGAATTGTTATTAAATAAAGTAATTATATTTTATTATTCTTATTAGGAAAATACGAGACTTACTCATAAAGCAATATCTCTAGTAAGAAATATGGGATTTGTTTCCCATTAAAATTATATTTTCTATTTATATGTATTTATATTTTTGCCATGTAATAGTCTATATAAACTTAAGAGTTATCAATAAAATATATGAGAAGTTTAATATTCAATTCTAATAGTTGTTTTAGGAGGTTTAGGGTTCCTCGAACTACCTTAAAATTAGGAGGCCCAGAATTCTTCGAATTATCCTACTACAAATCTATTATTTTTGTTGATTATTCATCCCTCGTTACGGAAGCCCGTAACAGAATACGCCGCCACTGCCTAGTGAGAGCCCCACCCGCACCGCTCAGAAAAATCCATCATTTTTTGGTTGCTCCAATCCATTGGTAGTCTCATTGATGGAGACTACTCCTCTGACGAGTTGTCGGGTTTTTTATTGTTTCATTTTGTTGCTTGTACATCAATTTGTGGCCCAACAGAGGATTGAAAGAAATAATATTTGACATGGGAATAATCCACTTTCAGAAGAGAAGATCAAACCGATAAATAGAAAGAACCCAAAAAAAAAAGAAAAAAAAAAAAAAAGAGAGAGAGAGAGAACGACAGGGGAACAATGGAGACGGAGAGTTAGAGAATATTACTTACCGGTGGAGCAGCTGAACCTTGTCGACACGGCTCTAGCGCTCTCGCCGCGGATGGAGCAAGCGTTGGAGCTCAGAGCCAGGGCTCTACTAAATCTAAGGTCGTTCAAGGACGTGGCTGATATGTTCCAAGACTACATTCCGAGCCTGAAAATGGCGAACGACGACTCCGGGTCTCTGTCATCTGAGAGCTCGTCTCAGCCGCTCTCGAGGGAGCGAGTCAAGCTTCTCAGCTCCGGCAACTCGTCCTCCGAGTCGCCGAGTCGGGATCCTAGTTTCAAGTGCTTCTGTGTCTCGGACTTGGCAGGGCTCTGTAAAAACTGCGACAAGAAAGGGCAGTGGAGGTAAATTGGTTTGGGTCGCGTTAATTTATTGTTCTGTTCCATTGATCTCGAAATGACAAATTGTCCTTTTTTTCTGTTAATTATTATTGCATTTTGGTTCTTCTTTTTATGACTTTGTTTAATATTGAGGCGTGTTCAATTGGTTTGAGTAAATGCACAGCTGCTCATTATGAACTTTCAAGCTTTTGGCCCCTGAATGATTTTTTTTTATTTTTTAAGGGTTAAATACTAGAAAAATTTTTAGAACCCTTTATTGATTGCCCCTTAGGTTTTTATTTTTATCACATTTATAATTTGAGGATAACTTCTGTACACCTCCTTTCTGCCCACGAATGAGCATTTGACAAGTAAGATTATTACACCAACTAAAATAGGATGCAAAACACTTGATTATAAACTCTTCCTCCCAAAATCACAAAAACCCCCTTTTTTTTTCTTTTTTTTTTTCTTTTTTTTTTTCTCTCTCTCTCTCTCTCTCCAGCGGCGCCCTCCCGCCTCCCCTCTCCCTCAAACCCCCCTCAGACCCTTACTCCCTTTCTCTATCTCTGATCTCTCCCTCTCCTCCATCTACCAGCCCCATGCCGGAGCCCATTCCGACGCCGGTTCCTCTATCCGGTGCTCCATCTCTCTTTCTCTAGCCCGACGCCGGTTCCTCTCTCCGGTGCTCCATCTCTCTCTCCTCACCGGCGGCGAAAAAGAAAAATGTGGTTTGGTCAAGATGTAAAATTTTGGTTTGGTCGAGATGTAAAAGGAACTGGCCGATTTGTGTGAAATTTTCCTTCTCTGATAGGCAAAAAAAAAAAAAAAAAAAAAAAACCACAACAAAAGTTACAAAACCAGTTTCAGTACATATGAAAAAGGGGGCAAAAGTTTCAGTTCTTTTTTGGATCTGGTTTTAGTGGCCAAAAGAGACATTGAAGCTGTGATTGTTTTCAAATTTTTTGGTTGATCTTGCATATTCGCTGCCAACCATCATGCCACAACAGTTTTGGCCATGAACTTTCATATTGCATTCACCATCATCGGAATCTGCATAACATATAAATTCAGAATTATTGTACTCTTGACGGCAGAGAGATGCCATGCCACAATGAACCACATACAACCATATTACAACCCCACGAAAAATATCTTGTGTATTACAACCATACAAAAAACATCATACCACACAACACAAATCACAAAAAAATATCTTGTGAATTACACCCTCGGAATGGGCTCCGGCGTATTCTCTGGTGTGGGGCTGATAAATGGATGAGAGGGAGAGATCAGAGAGAGATAAAGGAAGTAAGGGTCTGAGGGGGGTATGAGGGAGAGGGGAGGGCGTCGCTGGAGAGAGAGAGAGAGGGAGGGAGAGGGAAAAAGGAGGGTTTTTGTGATTTTGGGATAAATAGTTTATAATCAAGTGATTTGCATCTTATTTTAGTTGATGTAACAATCCTAGTTGTCAAATGCTCATTGGTGGGCAAAAATGTGGTGTAAAACCACCTCCTTATAAAAGTTATCCTCTTATAATTTTCATAAAGACAAAAATTATACTTCTGTTAAAATTTCTTACAAAACTTAACGAAACACTATATCAGTATCAATCACTAGCCGCCATATATCATATAATTATTTTTTTAAAAAAATATTAAAAATATTAAAAAATTATATTTTTTTCAAAAAAAAATATAAATTAAAAATTTGGGGGTGGATCTTGGCCATTTGGGAGGTGGCCACCCCATCTGGCCGGTTTGGGGTGGGGAGCGCCCCCCACGGCCGGATGGGGGTGGCCGGGCCACCCCAAGGAACCCAAGGGGTGGCTGAAACCACCCCCAGTGGGTTTGAGAGTGGTTTCGACCACCCCTTTGGCCATGGAAACCACCCCTTGGTGTCAGGAAATCGCTTGCGTCAACCAGCACGGGTCCGCTCGCTGACACCAGTATCTCCTTGTTCTGAAATTCGATGAACATCTTCCACGCGTTTAGCTCCTCATCCCTGGCGTTGAGCACCATGGCCTGTAGTGTCCCAGAATTTTCAAAGCTATTTAAATAGATTATTTTGATAATGATGTTATTTTAATATCCATTATAGCTAAGGATTTTAATTCTTGGGAAATTTATGAGAGTGGTAATTAGAGAATGGTAATTGTTGAAATAGTATAGGGTTGGTGAAATAGTAAAATGAGGGTATAATTGTAAATTGAAGATAGAATGAGGGTATAATTGTAAATTGAAGGTAGAATAGTATAGGGTTGGTGGAATAGTGTAGGGTTGGTGGAATAGTATAGGGTTGGTGAAATAGTAAAGGGTTGGTGGAATAGTGTAGGGTTGGTGGAATAGTATAGGGTTGGTGGAATAGTGTAGGGTTGGTGGAATAGTGTAGGGTTGGTGGAATAGTATTTGATTTTCTCCTATAAATAGAGCTCTTCTCCTTCAGAATTTTCACCACTCATCTCCTCTCCCATCTCTTGCATATATTCTTCCTTCTTCCGCTTTTTACTCGGTCTTTCTTCTTTCTAAGAGTGTTTACTCAGAACAGAGAGAGAAAGGGCGAGACCAAGCGCTACAAGAAAGAAAGAACACAAGAGATAGCGGACTTTAGAAATTAGTTTCAAAAGATATACTAGTGGTGTTAGTCATATTGGAGCAACTAGATTCCTTCATACCACTTTTAGCTTCAGTCTAGAGGTAAGTAAATTCACTACCCCTTCTAAAATTACTTCATGTCATGCTATTTATATATTCTTGTCATGCTATTTATATATTCTTGTATCAAACTGTAAATGATTATTTTATTTACCTGTCATGGAGATATGTTGCATGCATGAAGGATTTCTAAAAGAATTATTTAGAAAGTTTATATTTCTTTAAATGCTTTTTAAGCACAACAAGTTTATATTTGGAAAAGTTTCCATTTTAAGAAAAGAAAGTTGAGAAATGATGATGATTATAAGAAAGAAAAAAAATGATAAACCCTCATACATGTTGCCCTAAGATGCATCAAAAGAAGTACAAAGAAAAGTACAAGAGATGAGATAAATGTTTATGAAATGAGGGCACATGTATGGAGGAGAGTATTTTTGGCCCCAAGATAAGATAAGATGAGAGTTCGGTACCGATACTCGGATGGAGGCGAAACCACTGAAGGAGGCTATGCCAGAAGGTGGTATTCCATCAACTAGACCGTTGAGTGCACCAAGAAAGAGTTAATTGACGGTCGGGCATGGCTGAGGCCTCAGTTCAGTGCCATGGTCACAGGACCCGCAACCCTCGTGCACAGGGGTAATAGTGTACATGGGCCTTATTATGAGAAAATGATACTATATTTTCAACGATGATATGCTATGATGATTTACAGAGATTATTTATAATGATGCATTATGATGATGATTTATAAAGATGATTTACAACGATGATCTATTACTAGATGTAATAGTATGTATATGTTACGGGAGATGCAACCGTACATACAGATATTATTATGGCTAGAATTATATTTATTTGCGAAAATGATTTTCAAAACTGAGAACAAGGAGTAAAACTATTTATGGTTGTGGATTTTACTTGCTGGGCCCCCTTGGGCTCATTCAGTTTTATTTCTTGTTTTCAGGTAGAAAGGATGCTGGAATAGGAGGCCGGAATGGGGTGGGAATAATTATTAATTTTCAAAGTCTTTTCATATAAGTTATTGTAATGATATGATATTCCGCAACTAAAGTTTAATGTTTTCTAATTTCGCTTGTAATAAAATCTCTTGAATAATGTTTTATACATTTTTCGAATCCTTTAAAATCAAGTACTCTGATAGACCTTATAGATCTTTGCAAAAACTTTTGTTGTAAAAGAAGAAAAGTGGCAAACTCAGCCTTAACGGGCTGGGGATGTTACATGGCATGTGCCTTGAACACCCATGCCTGGGCGCTCACGTTCTTCAGGTGCGGGTACTCTTTAAGGCGCGAAATGAAGGTGTATGAGAGAAAGATCCCATTACAATCATCTTGCTCAGGCGGAGGAGCCGCAGGCGTGGAGGTTTCATCGTAGTCTTGGCCGTCACAGACTCACAATTTTTTTTTCTTTTTTGAAAAATATAATTTTTTAATTTTTTTTTAAAAAAATTAATTATATGACACGTGGCAACATTTTATTGGTGCTGACATAGCGTTCCATTAAGTTTTGGACGGAATTTTAACGGAGGTACCATCTTGGTCTTTATGAAAACCATAGCTACCTCCTGTGATAAAAATGAAACCTTAAGAGAAAAAAAATAAAGTGTTGAAACCCTAGGGGGCAAAAGAGTATTTAACTATTTTTTAATGATTTTTTAAGAAAATTCTATAACAATATTTTTAAAAATGATTATATTTCATTAAATTATATGTTGATGAGACATGCTGGATTAAAAAATAAATAAATAAATTACTATCAGAAGATGAAGTACAAAGAGTGGTAGAGAGAAAACCACTTAAAACCGAAAGACTTAATACACCAAAATTTCAGTCTTACACAAAAACAAAAACTCTATTTTTCTTGTAATAAAAATAATTTAATCACACTGAATGCTATATCTTAGCCTGAATCTCACCTTTAAATATTGGTTTCCAGTGTGTTTGAGCTATTTTTACTCTTCTGTTTCTTTGGTATCCTATATGTACTAGAGCCCTAAACATCAATAACATTATGCATTAACATTATGCATTAAAAATATAGTTTAGTTGTCATTCATTTAGTGGTGGGCAACCGAATTTAAGATATTATCCATGAGATGGACATGCATAGCCTTTTCACTCAAAACGGTTGGCCAACTGCATTTGAATCTTTGATTTTAGGAGAAAATGTACTTAAATTTATTTTCAATTATTTTTAAGACATGGTATTTTTATGTGACAATATGTGCAGTTCGGTAGTTTGGGCTGACAAAATGTGACCGAAGTACTAAGTTGATCTTTTCCCATTAGTCAGGTATCATCTCGGATACGATTTGAAACCTAGGCGAAAAAAAATAAAAAAGTGAAAACCTAAGTACTAAAAAGGTAATTAACCCTAATTATTAATGTGAAATTAAAAGTAAATTTGAAATTTATTAAAATTTTCTTTTCATCAAATCAAATTAAAAGTTCAACAAGAGGCCAAATTTTTTATATTGTTATTCTAAAGAGTACACAATGGTAAAACAAATATTCCGATATTAATTACTAGATAAAACCCATAGATTATTCTGTTTCAGGGGTGATTATAAAGCAAGAACTGAAGAGATAAAAAAAAAAAAAAAAACATTTTTAGGCAGTGTAGACGGAATTTATTTCTCAACAAGATAGACATCGATCCTACTTGTCTGCATGAGTATTACCCTTCTAACTTCCCCGCCCACTAGAAATTGCAGCAATAGAAAAGCACGCACTACAAAAATGCTGGGAGTTTTTAACTATAAGTTTTTGACGTGTCAATGGTATTGACACGTCAAAAACCCCTTTTGACGTGGGCCGTGCTACGTCGAAAATATTTCAGCAAAAAGCTACGTCAAAAAATTTGTTCATCTTTTTTGACGTGTCACTCTGTTTGACACGTCAAAAAGGTATTATTATTTTTTTTTTCCAATTAAAATTAACCTGATCCGTTTTACAATTAACCTGATCTAAATAGAATTACAATTACAATTACAATATTCAATATCCAATATAATATTCAATATATCCAACTCAACCCAATACAATATCCAACCCAACCAAATCCAGTACAATATCATATCCAATGTAATCCAATACAATTAATATCCAATCCAATACAATATCAAATCCAATACAATCCAATATCCAATTTAATCAAATTTAATCCAATCCAATATCCAATCTAATCCAATCCAATACATAATATATTTGTTATACATGGGATCCTAGATAAAATGTATGTGGCTATCTTAAATTGTTGCAATTTTTTCCTTTTGGTTTTTTATGACATTTACATAATCTAAATTTGTAAGACCTAAATTAATTTTTTATATATGGGGACCCTAGATAAATTAAATATAGCTAGCTAGGTTAAATGTTGTTTTTTTTTTTTCGTTTATTATAACATTTATGCATTTGTATGGGAAGTGTAGATAAAATCAAACCACCTACCTATGTTATTTGTTTTCCTTTATTTTTTACTTTCTTTTTTCGTTCTTAACATTGTTCTAAATTTTCAAAATCTAAACATTAATTAACAACCAAAATAGATATGCCCTTGTTATTTTTATTTTTTTTATTTTTTATTTTTGGTTATGATAAGGTGCAAAAGCAAAACCTACACAAAATATGGGTCTAAATCTAAAAGCAAAATTCCCCAAAAAAAACCTAATTTCGAACTATTAGGGTACGTAATTGTGCATGCATGCATACAAATACATTAAACAATATTATCACCATAAACAAAACATATATGTCAAACAAGTAATATTACAAAACATATTCTTAAGTAAATAAATTAATTAGCTAACATGTAAAATTAATTTGCTAATATAACTGCATCAACAATATATAATAATATACACTGTAAATTACATATTTATTTAATTTATTTAATTATCTAATAAATAAATTAGTATATATATATATACCTGATTTTCGAGTCGGAGAACGCGTGAGAGGGCCTTCGGAGCTTAAAGTCGTGGTCGCCGGAGGGAGTAGCGGCGGTGACGTGCGCCGGCGAGAGAGAGAACCACCGAGAGAGAGAACCACCACGTGAAAAAGAGAGAGAACGGCTGAGCTGACTGAGAGGACGCGCGCGGTGAGAGAAATGTTGCAGAGGTGACCGGCTGGGCTAATCGATGGAGAAAAAAATGGCGGAGGATCTGCAGGTGGGGGGTTGTGTAGGGGAGAGAAAGAAAGAGAGGGAAGAAGCAGGAAAAAGAAAGAAAGAAAAAAAGTCAGGGAAAAGATAGCTGGGAAGGCGCAGCCGGATGCGCCTTCTCGAGGAAGCTTCTTTACGTGTCAATACAAACACGTCAAGAAGCTTCTTGACGTGCCATGTGTGGTACGTCAAAAACCTATAACTTATATTAATTTAAATATAATTATAAATTATGTTACTATTAAAATTATATTTACTCTATCATATAATTTATATTAAAATTATATTTATTATATTATATAATTTTTACCTATTATATAACACATTATTCGTACAACAAGTACAATTACAATTAATTAGAGAATAAATAAATTAATATTCTAGATGTATAGATAATTAAATATATTTTGTAATGAGGGCTCAATAATCCACTCACCTACCACATATTTTGTGTTGGCCGAGTTCATGTGAGGTTTGCGGGTCTTATAAAATAAATGTATTCAATATGTCTTATATATTTTTAAAAAAATTAATATGGCTATCATATTAATGTTACTAAACTGATTTATGCATGATAATATCATGTTCAAATTAATATTAATGAAATGGTTGATTTATATGCATGCATGTGATAATTAATATCATATATATGATTATGCATGTACATATATACACACACACACACATACACATATATATATATATATATATATATATATATATATACATGTGATATTAATTGGCATGCATGTGATATATATACGTACGTATACATATATACCAAGTAATTTTATTTTATTTTTTGAAAGAAATACATTCCAATTTTATTAATAATAATCACGAGCATAAAACTCTTACATTGCAGGAGCACAAAGCCCTAAAAATGCAAATTATAGCCGAAGCTATAAGGATACAACATCACTTAAAACCTCCGCTAACCTATGATTAGTTTTCAGTTGAAATAACAGATCTGCATAAGACAGACACAATCCAATGCATAGGTAGCGCAAATTCCTCCTCGACCCAAAAGCCAGGATGAAGTTCACGTCCACAACTCGAAGGTTTGGTCTAAAATTCACATCCACGACCTAAAAGATCTGGACCAAAGTTCAGTTCACATCCAAGCAGGCAGATCGAGTGGCCAAGCCTTATTACAAAACAGAAGTAAGAAAACTGAAATAAAACGTGGGCGAACCAAAGAGGCAGGGCCTTATTACAAGCAAATAACAGGAATGAAATCCATATAGGGAAAAAACATGAACAAAGTCAATACAAGGAAAATAAAACAAACGGGACCAGGCACACGCAACGTGGATGTCGATTGTGCACTCACCGGAAACCGACACCGGAAGGGAACGATGGAAGCTCGACGCGGTGGGGACACAAAAAAAGCCCAAAACAGTGGACGGAGGGTGGCGAAACCAATCGCTAGCTGGCCGAAAAACCATCGCAGCAGGGGACATTGAAGCTCATCACTAGAGGGGCACGAGAAAAGACCCAGCGGCAGACGGTGGGAGGCAGAGCGGGCGGAGGAGATCGGTGGCGAACACAAAACAAAACTGGGGAGAGTTTGAAAGAAACCCCCAAAATCAGCACTCACACCGAATGGCACACAAGCAAGGCTACAAGAACATCACACAAAAAACACAGCAAAAAAACAGAAAGGAAAGGAGTAGAAAACAACCAGAGAACCCCGCCATGGACAAAAGCGGAACAAAGAGGAAGGGGCGGCAGAGAAAGGGTAGGGAGGAGGCAACCTGGGCCAGGGATATCAAGTAAACTACTGGCACCCGGTGCAAGGGTAGGCGAGGGGGAGGAGGGAGGCAGCAAACGGCCATCCCTCCTCCCCTCACCATGGGGAAGGGGGCTTACCTGAGGCTGCGGCTCTAGAGAGAAAGTGAGAAAACCCTAAGGCTTGACTGATATACCAAGTAATTTATACTAATATGATAAACTATAATTTTCCTATCCAATCAAAATTAATTTTGTATGCCAATTAAAATTAATTGTTTTTTAATTGATATTTTTTATATCAATTATTTTTTAATTGTTTTGACGTTTTAACTACAACACGTCAAAAACATATAAAATTATATTTAATTATATTATAATTTATTTAAAATATTATAAATTATATTTATTTTAATTTTATTAAAATTATATATTAAATTATATTTACGCTATCACATAATTTCTATTAAAATTATATTTATTCTATATATTATATAATTTTTTCCTCTTATATAACACATTATCCATACAACACAATTACAATTAATTAGAGAATAAATAAATTAATATTCTAGATGTACACCTAGAATATTATCTATACATGTATAGATAATTAGATGTATTCACTCACCGACCACATATTTTGTGTTGACTGAGTTCATGTGAGGTTTGGGGGTCTTATAAAATAAATGTATTCAGTATGTCTTATATATTTTTAAAAAATTAATATGGCTATTATATTAATATTACTAGACTGGATTATGCATGATAATATCATGTTCAAATTAATATTAATGAAATGGTTGATTTATATGCATACATGTGATAATTATATTAATTGGTATACAATATATAGAATGATTATGTATGCATAGGATAATTAATATCATATATATGATTATGCATTTACACACACACACACACACACACACACACACACACACACACACACACACATATATATATATATATACACACATGTGATATTAATTGGCATGCATGTGATATATAGACGTATACATATATACCAATTAATTTATACTAATATGATAATTATCATATTGGATAGGAAACTTAATTTTATAAACATAATTTTCCTATCCAATAAAATTTAATTTTTTATGCCAATTAAAATTAATTGTTTTTAATACATATTTTTTATATCAATTATTACTGTTAGTTCTTGTGTTGGCTTAATTCAGTTCCAAAATGCAGAGACTACTGTTCACGGGCTCAAACACTAATATAGAATGCTCAGAATCCAATCGCCACCGTACATAATGTAGATTCATGTATTATGAACGTCCCTGCAAAATTTCAGCTCAATCGGACCACAAACACCTATCGATCGAAGCTGTTGATCAAGACTGGACAGGCTGGGTCCGGACATGCCTTCCCCTGGTCCGGACCGCATTTCCAGAAACTCAATTTCTGCTCCGTAAAGCCTTGTCTGGATAGCCCATTATCCTGTCCGGACACCCCGTAAGTTTTAGGCCCAAAAACGTGATTTTAAGTAGGTAAGGTTTAGGGTTTTGTCGGGGTATATATACATCATTATAGAAGAGAGATGCACGAATTTTTCACCCCCAGAGAGTTCGTCAGAGGCTGTGCTAAGAGAGATTATATGTGGTGAGCGTTAAATTGAATCTCTGAGAGTTTTAGTTATTCCCTTTGATAAATCTACGGTTGAAAAGTCTATCGGAATTCCGGTAAAAGGAAATCATATAGAAGAATTGTGCCAGATGTTCTGGAAAGGGCTACTGCGATAGAAGTCAAGTGGGTCGCTTGTCGTGTACAAGGTAGAGTCAAAGGTTTTGTAATTCTTCTTTTATTTCTTATTCTTCTTATAGTGGATTGATTTCCTGGGTTTGGCTGCCCCGGAGAGGTTTTACATTTAGAGAGTTCTCTAAGTGGTTTCCTCTTCGTAACCAAATATCTGTGTTCTTGAATGTTCATTACATATCTGTATTTGGTTGAATATTAACTGTTAGGTTAGATCTTATTCCGCATAATCTTTGTGAAACACCTAGACATTTGAATATGTGTCATTTGGAGTCGTTTTTAGAATTTTCAATTGGTATCAGAGCAGGTTCACTCTGTCAAAGGATTAAATTCCTGAGTGTGATCCTATATACTTTCTAGATGTCCCAAACTCTTGATTGTTTTGAAACTATTATGTCTTCTGATAAACAGTATTATTCTGATTATGATTCTGATAATGAAATAGATCTTTAGGAGACTTATAATTTGTTGTTTGTGAAATTCTCTGAGTTACAAGTTATTAATTCCAAGAATCTAAAGAAACTCAGAGAGGCTGAACATGAGAAAGATGAGCTAATTGGTGAATTGAGTGATTATCTTGATTTGTGTAAAACATTGAAATCTGAAAATCATGATCTTGCTAATAAAGTTGAGTCATTAGAGATTGAATTAAAGGAGTCCAAAACTCTATTAGAAAAATTCTCTAATGATAATCTTGACAAAATTTTGCATACCCAAAAATCTACTTGTGATAAACCTGGGATTGATTTTGACAAGATTATTGCTCATTGCTCTAACCTTGCTTCTTCTTCCAAGAAAGTTTTTTTTGAAACAGAAAACTTGGAAGAGCCATTGGATAAAGATAAGCTAGTTGCGATTCACTCCTCAAGAAGAAGAGGAAAAGAAGTCTTAAAGAAAAAGAAGAAAACAGCTACTACGACCTCAATAGGTAAGAAGGGTAAGAAAGGTAAGTACTCTCGTGTTGAGCACTTTTTACCTAGAAGCAACTCCAACTTTGTTTACCTTGCAAGGAACCAACCTTCTCAAAGGTTTATTCCTACATGTCATCATTGTGGTAAGATTGGACATATTCGCCCTAATTGTTTTCAATTGAATAATCATGAGTCAAAAAGAGATTATTTTCGTTCTAGGAATAGTCATGAGGAATTATTCAACATGCTAAGGAGTGTTATCACCCAGTTAAATGATTTGGAAAAAAGTCGCACATTTGTCCCCAATATGAAGAAAGTTTGGATTAAGAAGGTTGATACCATTCACCCATTGAGGGTGAGTGGTAGTGATCTCACTTAAATTTAGGTGAGTAAATAACATGTCTAGGAGTTGTTGTTTTGTTTATTTTTGAAAATCCCAGAGCATGTTGTTTTTCTTTGCTTTGCATTTTTTTTGTTTTTCGCTTTCTAGTTTATGCATTGCATTTTTGTTTGTTTTGCATTTGTTTTCGTTCATGTGCATTTCTTTTGTGAAAAATTTCAAAAAGACAAAAATATGTTACTTTGATTATTTTCTTTTCTTTCTTTTGTCCTATGCACCTAGATAGTCCATTAATTTCTCATGTTGCTTTTTATGAATTTAATTCCTTGCGTCTTGGAATGTTCTTAATATGCATGAGATGAAAATTTGTGTCAATGGACTTGTGTTTGTAGTTATCTAAAACCTGAGCTTATGTGGTACATTTTGCTTATGTATTATCTCTTGTGCACATTTAAGCTTAAATTGAGGTTATGTTTCACTTTATTTGTGAGGTCTGTTAGGTAACCATATGAGGTTTTTGACTAGTCGTATTCTTCAAATTGATCATATGCTAGTTGAATCTAGGGCTTAAAAATTCATGCTTTCTCTTTTGTGATAAGCACCAAAACTTTAAGGACACTTTCTCAAAGAGAAAAATAAACAAAATAGTGAAACAAATAAAATCAAAAGATCATATTCCAAAATGAATTTATTTCACTGTGTCAAACTTGTGCAAAATGTTTTATAAAGAGAAATGTATAGGATGAGAGTGGTTAGGCCCTAGTATGATAAGGTTTGACTTTTGATTTGATATACTTGTCAAAACTTCATGGTGGTGAAACTTTCTCCTCATTTTGTAAGTTGAAAATTTTTCTCTTTGGATGGCTTACACACACACCACACAAGCATGGATTGAATGGAACATTTTTCTTGGCTTGGGTTAAGCAATATGAGTTTCTTGTCATTTCTAGTCTCATGTATATTTTGCATATTTGGAGCATGTTTGGGATATTCATTGTGTAATACATGAGTCATTGATGTGTCTATCATGTGTGTTCATTTGACTTTTGAGGGGGAGAAACATGTTTTGCATTTCCAGTTTCTTGTTGTTAATTGAGTCATACATTGAGGGGGAGTTTTGCTGATGTTTCTTTGTGATCATGCATTCTACGTCAGTTTTTTTTTTTTTTTTCATGAGTTTTATTTATGTCTTCTTGTTCCATATATGCCTTGATGTATTTTGTGAAATGTTTCAGGAAACATGAAGACCTTTTGTCATTCTGTGACAAAAATGGGGAGTAAATATGGGGAGATGATGGAAATGACTCGACATTTTGGTTTTGTCATTGAATTGCCAAAGGGGGAGTTCGTTAGTTCTTGTGTTGGTTTAATTCAGTTCCAAAATGTAGAGACTACTGTTCACAGGCTCAAACACTGATATAGAATGCTTAGAATCCAATCGCCACCGTTCATAATGTAGATTCATGTGTTATGAACGTCCCTGCAAAATTTTAGCTCAGTCGGACTACAAACGCCCATCGATCGAAGCTGTTGATCAAGACTGGACAAGCTGGGTCCGGACATGCCTTCCCCTGGTCCGGACCGCATTTCCAGAAACTCAATTTCTACTCCGTAAAGCCCTGTTTGGACAGCCCATTAACCTGTCCGGACACCCCGTAAGTTTTAAGCCCAAAAACGTGATTTTAAGTGGGTTAGGTTTAGGGTTTTGTCGGGGTATATATACATCATTATAGAAGAGAGAGGCACGAATTTTTCACCCCCAGAGAGTTCGTCGAAGGCTGTGCTAAGAGAGATTATATGTGGTAAGCGTTAAATTGAATATCTGAGAGTTTTAGTTATTCCTTTTGATAAATCTACGGTTGAGAAGTCTATCGAAGTTCCGGTAAAAGGAAATTATATAGAAAAATTGTGCCAGATGTTCTGGAAATGGCTACTGCGGTAGAAGTCAAGTGGGTCGCTTGTCGTGTACAAGGTAGAGTCAAAGGTTTTGTAATTCTTCTTGTATTCCATATTCTTCTTATAGTGGATTGATTTCCTGGGTTTGGCTGCTCCGGAGAGGTTTTACATTTAAAGAGTTCTCTAAGTGGTTTCCTCTTTGTAACCAAATATCTGTGTTCTTGAATGTTCATTACATATCTGTATTTGGTTGAATATTAACTGTTAGGTTAGATCTTATTCCGCATAATCTTTATGAAACACCTAGACATTTGAATATGTGTCATTTGGAGTCGTTTTTATAATTTTCAATTACCTAATTATTTACAAATGTTAATTTTTTTTTTTTTGACGTGTTGGTTAGACACGTCAAAATGTTTTGACGTGGTAAGATGACTCGACAAAAACTTTTGACGTGTCAAATTAACACGTCAAAAGTTTTTGACGTGTCAAATTAACTTGTCAAAAGTTTTTGACGTGTTAGGATGACACGTCAAAAACTTTTGACGTGTCAGAAAGGCACGTAAAAAACTTTTGACCTGTTAAAATCCAACACGTCAATAATATTTTTTTTGACGTGTCTCCTTAGACACGTCAAAATGTATTGATGTGGCAAACGTCAAAAAATATCTTTTTTTTTGTAGTGATACATTGAAGATCAACCTTAACCTTTGGACGTGAGAAAGTTATTTGTGGTGGGTCAATTCTCAAGGGGGTCGTTCAATATATATGACTATGAAAACCTTCATGAATTTCAGGTAAAGATGCATAATTCTCGTAAACTTACAGACTAACTGAACCAAGTTGAACATATACAATAGAAAATACTCTTTGCCTCGGCTTCACCAATCTCGCATAAGTTCTCAAAAGAAGGTATTGTCTCCATAAGATGGCATGTGAGGAGGATATAAAAGTTTTTGGATCCTAACTATTCAATATTTTGCAACTTCTGATGTAAAAACATGCAACAGATTTCTTCCAGCTAGGTCATGAGAATCTGCAAAGTGGCATATGCATGTACTTTACTCTTTATTTCAGGTTTGCATATATATATATATATATGCTAAAGCTACTTACGATTTTTTTTTATAGATTACGAATTTTTACTTTGATTGAAAACTTATGACAAGGAAATACTTCATTCCTGCATATCTGCTCATCAATGTTTGATATACAGAAAATGCAGAAAATAATGACACTAAGAAAGCTCTCATTTGGGATGGATTTCGGCAAATAAAACAAGCTCTACCCAGCTCAGAAAATAAAACAAAAATAACCCAAAACCAAGCCTCAACCTCAATCGGCTCTCTTGATCGTCCCTCTTGCTGCATAATGGACTGTGGAACTGCATATCTCTTGTTGCAAAAGCCTCAATCGGCTCTCTTGTTCTCTCAGTCCCTTGAATTCCTAGGGCAGCTTTATGCAAATTAATTGAAGCATTTGATTTGTTTGAGAAAAAAAAGCTCGTTCATTTAGGTGGAAAGAGCGAAGAATTTGTTTGAGCCAGTGGCTCGTCCTTAGTCTGTGCAGAGTATAATTCTCCATAACTTTTCCACAAAATTAGTTGTCCCACATTGCTCAACTAAAGCAACCACTCAACATTTATTATCTATAAATAAGATGGGTTAGTTGCAAGCTAATGCATAACTTGGTGCAAGCCATGTGCAAGCTAGCTGGCTTTTTAGCTGTGTTAGTTTGTTAAAGTTTAAAATTTATATAAGAATAAGCTCAAAACATAAAAAATTTTAAAACCCGGTTACCCGATCCGGATAACCGGGTACCAACTGGAACTGGCTGATTATTGCATAATTGGAAAACCGGGACTAGGTTTACACCCTTACTAGTATTTATGTCTGAGCCACCATCCCAGTAGTGATACTTTATACCTAGAAAAGTTTCATAATTACTATTGAATTGTATTTGTTTAATTGTTTACATTGTTTATGTTGGTGGACAAGGTTGGTATAGTCCCACTGACTATATGGGGTTGGTCATTTCATTTAGATTGTATTTTATCACCTACACCTACATACAGATGCGTTATCTTAAATACATATCTTGATTGATCATTGATGAGTGTTAATCTCTCATATTTTAGCCTCTTAATTTATGTATGTTAATTTCTCAGTTGTGAAATTTTGCGTTGATTTATTTCCTTTTTGTGTTTTTGTCAGTTTTTAGGTGTTTGAGGGAAAATGAAGCGTGTTTGGAAGTTTCAGGCATAAAAGACCAAATTTGGGAAAAGCTAAAAGTTTTTGATCAAGCAAGCACCCATGCAGAGTGCAATCAAGCGCACTACACCTAGGCTTGAGCTCATCAGCGCTCGAGCACCAGAGCCAAGATTGAGCGCAGGCATGTGCCCATGTGCACAAGAAGCAGGATCAAGTGCATCAGTGCTTGAGCGCACCACACCTGTGATTGAGCGTACTCGCGCGGCCCAAATATGGAAAGACTTTTTCTCTAAGTTAACTTAGGTTTTAGAAGTCTTAATTGGACTACGAGGCTATCATCCAATTTTATTACGTTTTCTAGATGCTATAGGGTTTTCCTAAGCCTATAAATAGACTTCTAGGCCTCTTAGAAAAACACACAATTCTGGAGAGAGATAAATAGGAGGCTACTTCAATAAGCGTTTTTCGGTTTCTTCTTTCCCTTTTCTTTTTAGTTTTAGTTTCATTATGTGTGACTAAACTCTTTGTTAGGGCTAAATTGAATCCCTAATCTTGTCTTTTTAAGTTTAGTACTAGTGCCTTTGTTTTAATCATATTGTGGTTTATTTTAATTGATTATGTTTATGTGATTGAATTCCTCATATTTTATGGTATGGATTTGTTAGTTAAGTCAATTTAGATAACCGAATCTTGGGCTTAATAAAGTGACAAAAGAACCTCATAATGAGTTCTTAGCTTAATCAACATGAAAACTATGAGTAGATACCATGCTCTACGATTCATGTGTTTGTCGATTTTCATAGAATTATGTTTCCCTTAAGAACAACTTAGTAGATACCAAGCTAAATCCTTTAGGGAAGAAAAGAATTATAGTAGATACCATGCTTAATTCATTGCTTAGGGAGATTAATAGCTTAAGGTATAAATACAATGCTCTTAGGTTGACAAGCATTAAATATACCATATGATTGGAACATTGGCCTAGTGTTTTCTTAATTAGTCTAATTTGTGATGAATGTCAAAACCCTAACTCTTTTATTAATTATTTCCTTTATATCTTTTCAAAACCGAGACAACTTTTGTTATTTTAATTTGGAAAATCAATTCTAAATAAAATTAACAATCATCGTGGGATGATCTCGTATTTACCACACTCTACTATCGTTTGATATTGTACTTATGAGTAAAATGTATCAAGTATTTGCCTATTAATTTAGGTGGATATTTGGTACAACAATCATCCCTCTCCAGGTCTTTGTATGTTTTTTTTATCTTTTATTTATTTTATCTTTAAATCTTGTTTACCCTGATATTTTGGCTGTCACTGTTGAAGAAAAGTGAGGTTGGTCAACTAAATATATAGATGGAAACAGGACATGTGAATGTTGATGGAGTAATATTGTTACAAATTTTAATGTAAAACTGGTTTTTTCCTTGAACCATAAAATGATCTTTCTTGAGAAGATTCTTATGGCTTCTTATAACCCTTGTGTGGCCAAAAGGTGGCTCGACTTATTGGAATGAACAACCCATTACTTGGTAAACCGTGCAATTTCTAGCGTCTATATACTATAGGGATTAGGGGTTTAGGCAACCCAAGTGTGGGTATTGCCACTGGGGCTAACATTTTGGCAACCCTTTTTTTTCTAGTTCATGGGATTATACGACCCGGCCAACATTTAGCCCACTAGGCTATTGTCTTCTCCTCATAATGTCGTCCACTTCTGCAAGCTGATGCTGGCAGGCTCTTCAGTTGAAACTTCTTGTTGTTGGGCCATTTTGGTCAGCCTAAGAGGGGTTGTGCCTAATTTTCCAACTTGTTCTCAAAGAAATTCTCAAGTGGTCAGGACATGTATTAGGGTGTGGATTTAAATTTCTGCAATAGAAATTTTTCACATATACCTGATTAGTATTAGTCGCCTTCGATTCTCATTGATGCCCTAATGGGGTTGGGTCAAGTTATGGCTCAGTTAAACTTAAAGAAGCGCATGCGGTTTCCACCGTCTAGACCCCTCCTGCGCTGCTCCTAGCGAGTAAGTATTATTATGGTCACGTCTAGGTAAGATAACCACAATTGGTTCCCATGGCCTATCCTTTTTCAATTAGAAAAAAGAAAAAGAAAAAGAAAAAGTTATTGTTGCTTAGAAAAAAAATAAAATAGGTTCTTGTTAACAGGATCAAAATCCTCTTCCTTCTCAAGTGTTGATGGCCAATGTTAGATTTCACAAAATTAATAGTATGTATGTTGTCATGTCATTTTTAATCTTAAATGAAGTTGCACTCACTCACACCATTAATGATGGTTGAGACTTAAATGAAAGTTAGTTTGCATGTAATCTCTTGGATATTTTCTACTCACAGGGGCAAGTGTGTCGTTTGAGCGAAAGAGAATCTGGAATTTGGTTGAGAAGAGAAGATGGAGTTTGGGTCACCAATTTCTGACTTCCCATTTGCTTCTGCACTGCAAGGGTTGTCGGGCCACTTTTGTGGGTGGTCGGCCACCCATTTTATTTTGGGTTTTTTTTTTTTTTTTTTTTTAATGAATTTGAAAAAAAAAAAATTAATATGAGATTTTTCGTAATTTTGATTCAATTCTAATTTTTGCATGATCAATGATCAGAGTAGAGATATAGCATAATAAACCGCTTTAAGCTCTATCACTACTCACATCATATTGAAAGATACTACATTGGCATCCTAAATGGTGCTTCTCTCAATTCAAATGCTTCAAAACTAGCCCATGTGTTGTGGACAAGCCATATTGGGTAATTTTTATTTTTATTTTTTAATAATGGTTGATTCAAAGGTTGATTTGAACTGAATAACAATGAGATAAACGTGTGGCTTTTAACATTACTCGTGTTATGAACGATTAGAACTAGCATAACTCTTGTGCTTAGGGTTAAATAACAAGAATTGTAATTTATCAATTGTTCACATTGGTGGTTTTTGACCCTAGTGGTGTAATACATTTGGGTGGGTAGATTAACTGTTTACCGGTAGAAGTTGGTCGGTAATCGGTTAAGAATTTTTATACCGACGTCGGTTCAGTTCTGTTAATCGGTATAAATATTTTTTTGTCGGTTAACCGAATTAATTGATAATAAATATTATTTTAGTAGAATGATGATTATAAGGGCATTAGCTAGGTTTTTTTAGTAGAACATATTAGTTGGTGGATTCTATGACCAATTTATTAGTATAACATATGTATGGTAGACTCTCATTGCGTTAATTAATGAGCCCATTTAAAATTTGTTTAGTTCAATAAGCTATTTTAGCCCAAAAAAATAATTTGGGATCCAAAAACAATCAATTTGTGGTCCAATAAATAAAGTTCACGGTTAACCGATTAACTGAACTTTCAAAATAAATCATCATCGAAATGTAATCGGTGATTTAACCAAAAATTTTGGATAACCAAACTAAAAATGGCTCTATCGAATCGAATCGATACCCACCCTTATTACAAATATTGTTCTAAATTTTATGTATTTTTTATAAGGATTTAAATTTTCTATACAAAATTTATAGAAAATTTATAATAAATTTCTATCCAATTCATAAAAAAGTTTTAAGAAAAATAATATAAGTGAAATAAAGTCGTTTTGATATCGCAACCCGATTATATACGGTATTGGATTCGGACATTGGAGGGTCCAGATCCGTTACTGACCCAGGCTATAAGGTCACGTGCCGCTCACTTTTTTACCTTCTTGCACTTACGAGTTACGATAGAGCAGAGAAGCCATAAATCTATACTCTCACACGCGAGCTCGAAACCTAACGTCTTGAAGTTTTAAGCGCCAGAGTGCAATCTCGCTGTTCTTCAGTCTACGATTCGAAGCTCTAAGATTCCGTTTTGCTCTGAAGGTAATTTTTCAAATTCTTGTTAGGAACCCTAACCGTCCGTTTGGTTGCTGAGAAACGTTGTAAGCCTCGGGATTTAAGTAATATATAAGTGTTTTTCTTTTTGTTTGATTTCGTTTTACTTCCGTGTGATGCATCTGAGAGCAAATGGAATTTACGTGATTGTAATAAGGGCTTGCTTTATTTCTGGGTGTTCTAGGGCTTGGGAATGAATATTGGATTGAAAATTATGTTCCATTTAAATTAAGGCTTATATTTGATTATTATAGAAATTGGATGGAAAATATTTGCTGGATATTTTTTTTGGGAGAATGAAATTCAACCGCTTTTTTTTTTTTTTTTCCTTTGTGGGGGCGTTGTAGAATAGCATTCAGTTGTTATGTGTGTGGTTGCCGAGGAATGTGAAAGGAGAGAAATTGCATTGTATTGTATGTTTTGATTGGTTGGAACTGAAATATGTAACTTATGATGATTATTTGAATGAGTTTTCTTGGGCTCCAAAAAATGCAAAATTAAAAAATTTTGGTATTCTAGTTGTATCTACCTATTGTCAACAACCAACCAGAGTATCAGGCTTTTGGTCTTTACTATTTTGGCACTAATGTTCTTTTGCAGCTATGGTTGTGTTGATGTTTTTTGTTTTTTAATTGGTTGCCAGATTTCGACTGCAATAAACTTTATCTGTGTGGTTTTTAAGAGGAAAATTCTGATGGATTTTGACGCCTATGATTATTTGGAGAAAACCGTTGAAAACCCTGAGCCCCAGAAAGAGAAGGAAGGTGCACTTAATGGTGGCGGTGAAACTGGGAAGTCCGGAGACAAAGATCGTAGTCGCAGTTTGAAGCATAGGAGTGATGAGAGGGACGATAATGTGGAACGCCACTCGAAGCGCTCGAGATCAGGAGATGATTCGCGTGATCGTGATCGGAATAGAGAGAGAGGCTCATCTCATCAACGCTCACGGTCTAGAGATGGGGAAAGGGATCGACACAGGAGTAGCCGGGAACATAAGGATAAGGAGAGAGATGGGGATAGAGATAGGGATAGGGAGGAGAGGAACGGGAAGGAGAGAGATGGGGATAGGGACAGAGAGCTTGATCGTGATCGAGACAGAGACAGGAGAGAACGTGTCCGTGAGAGTGAGAGGGACAGGGAGAGAGAGCGGTCACGTCGAAGCAGGAGTCGATCAGAAAGGCATCGGAGTGACCATGACGAAAGAGAGAGGAGTCATGACAGGGAGCTCAAAGAAAGAGAAAGGGATAGGGAGTTACGGGAACGGGACAAAGAGAGCAGGTATGTTTTATTTTATATTCATATATTATTAAGCTCTGTTTGTACTTGTTATGTGTTCATATTGTCACATGATTTATTACTATGAAATAAGTTGGCTGCATGAGCTTCATGGTGTCATATTGATTGTATACTGAATCTAGAATAGCTCTAATGAAAAGCGAAGGTTAATTTATGATGTTATTTCATATGATTTCCAGTACATGCACTTTCAGATGTAAAATGGAATGAAATAAGTCTTCTTAAGTTGATAGTGTTCTTTATGACCTATGTTATCTTGCTGAATTGTAAAACTGAAATGGGATCTGAGCAATGTATTTGTGTAGGGAAAAAAAGTTTCTTATTAAAACATTTATTCTCTTGGGGACACAGAAATTTGTTAGTTTAGAATTGTAAGAAACTCTTGGTAATCTACCAAAACTAACGAGTAAGATTTTTCATTCAAATATGTTTCTTGCTAGTCTGCAGGCTAATAATAGTTAGGAATGAAATTCATTTAAAGTTACACAATTTAAAAGGGATAACTCTTCTTACAGCATGTCAATGGCAACTAAGCACATGAGGAATCCCACCCATTTCGTGAAGTTGGGATCTGAAGGAAATGAGTGAGTTCTCTAAATTGAGTGGTTAGTGTTAATGCTTTCAAGCAACGATAGTATAGGTACTTTTTGGGAGGTAGGTGTGATCTTGTAAGACCTTAAATCAGTGCTCTAAACATTTCAGAACCTTGGTGTTAGTTATGTGCGTTGTGGTTGGTCCACCTGATTTTAATGTTAAAATTGAGTTTAGAGTGTTAATGCTTCCAGGAAATGATAAAATAGGGACTTTTGGGGTTTTGACACCTTACATTGAACTCTAAATATGTCAGTACATTGATTCTGCACATTGGCTTCAGTTATGTACATATACTATGTAATCAGAAGGTGGATTTCTCCTTCTCTGTTTTTTCCCGGAAGTGAGTGTTCCGTTTGGTCATTTGTCCTAATGAGTGACATTTTTGTCAAAAAAAGAAATGTTGGTGCATGCTTGGTATAGTTTTTGAAAACTTTGTTTTTGTGTTGTGTTTTGAAAAGAGTTTTTGAAGAGGTGAAAAGAGAAAAGTGTTTTTTTTTTTTTTTTTTTTTAAATGAATAATGTGAAAAGTGTTTTTGGTTAGACCACATTTGAAAAGTGTTTTCTGTAGGGTCTACAGAAGAAAATTTTCTCGTAGACTTTTTGAAAAGTGTGTTTTAATGTTTTCGAAAAGCAAAAAATCTGAGAAGTGTTTTCAAAACATGAAAGAAACCAAATAAATAAAGCCAAAAAAAATCAAGGGTGGTTGTATGGTCACCTCTCTCTCTCTCTCTTTAATAGGTAACAAGTTAGCTCTACACCTGAAAAAAATAAGCATGCGTAGGAAGTTTTTTAAAAAGTGTTTTGTGTTTTGTTTTTTAAAGACCGTGAGAGAACAATGGTGGAATTGGAGGCCTTTTTTTTCCTTCTCAATACTCTCTACCATTGGACTGCTGCCATTGATTGTTTTCTTGATTACTTATAATTATTTTTTTTTCAAGCTTTCATGATTTCCTAGAATTTTTTTTTTTTTTTTTCCTTTTATGGTTAGGTGTTTATCTTGTTTGCTTCTTGTACTTGGATTGTGCCTTTGCGCGTTTTAATGAATTCCATTTACTTATCAATAAAAAGAAGAGTGTTCTGTTTGGTAACTATTTTTCAAACAGTGTGTTTTTATGTTTGAAAAGAGAAAAGACTTTCCAAACACGTTACCGAACATGGCCATGGGTTTTTCCAATTTGTTTGTTAGTGAGTTGAAAGCAGCTCAATCTGCAGCAGGTTTAAATTTCAACTTATGGAGTCATGCTCCAGAATGTTATTTGTTATTAGAGATGGCACGAATACTTAATCGAATTCAATTGTTGAGGCTTGAAGATAGGCCTTTATTGAGGGGAGAGTGTGATGTATTACTGCACAAACAATTTTCTTTATCCTTGCTGTACCCTTTATATGCTATGAACATCTTGTGGTATTTATTCTGCATATAAAGAATTCTTTTGTTCTACTTTAGGTGGGGCCTGATTTTATGATATTTTCTGAGTTTTTAGTGATTAACTGGGACATGGGGTCAAAGGTATGTCATTTGCTTGCCTTAAAGAGTTGGTGATGTACATTTGGTGAAGTGTTCTCTGATAAACGAGTGGTCAATTGGGAAGGAACTTAATGGAAACAGTCAGCACCAGTGATATTCAACTGGAACGGAATATATGTTATATCATCTCTTTTTTCGTGTTTCATCATCTAATATCTTCTTCTTTGTCTGCTGCTGCTACTTCTATGACATTTTTGAGCCGTCAGGTTGATTACTTCTTTTTTGTTGGATTTTTCCTCATGTTCACATGGCTAATATCTTCCATGTTTGTTTTTGCACCACCACTGCCAACACTACCACCATTGTCATCATCATCTTCTTCTTATTGTTCTTGTTTTAATGAGCCATATCTGTAGGGGTTTCCCTTTTTATTTTATTGTCTATTTTGACTCTCCCAAGTTATTCTTCTTATTTGTCTGCTGCTGCTGCTTCTTCTTATTTGTCTGCTGCTGCTGCTTCAATGGCATTTTTGAGCCGTCAGGTTGATTACTTCTTTTTTGTTGGATTTTTCCTCATGTTCACATGGCTAATATCTTCCATGTTTTTTTTTTGCACCTCCACTGCCAACACTACCACCATTGTCATCATCATCATCTTTTTTTTATTTTTCTTTTCTTATTAGTCATATCTGTAGGGGTTTTCCTTTATTTTCTTGTCTATTTTGACTCTCCCAAGTCCTAACACATTTTTTGGATTATTCTAGAGTTTACATTGTTTCTGAGCTTTTAGCTGATTGTAGTGTGCTTTTCATGCTAGTAATCATTATTTGTTTTTGAGAGAGGTAATCATTATTATTTGTTAAGGGTAAATGTGCTGTTTCCATGTGTCACTTATGTAGGTAAAGAAAAAGTTGTGAGACTTGTGTGAAAAGGCTTCTTATTTCCTTGCTTTCTCCCTGTTTCCATGTGTCACTTATGGGGGTTGGTTGCATTGTGCTTGTGTATGTATGCTATTCTTGGTCTATGCTTTGTTAATGTAGCATTTAGCCCAAGGTGGTGGGTCATGTTTATTGCGCTATCTTCACAAGTTATAATTTGGGTAATATTATGGAGAAATTTGTCGCTAACAAATGTTTTAGTAGGAGCAATGCCTTGCTCCTTCTAGAAACATATGTTTTGTAGGGGTCCTGCCTGGTCCACTCTTTCTCTCTTTCTATGTGCCTGTTCTGTTGCTTAGTTACTTAGACCCTAGGAAGTTGATATGAGATACTTGTTTATGACATTTGAAATTCAATGGAGCTGTTGACCATTTCTATAGTGCTGATAAGTAGGACACTCAGGGGAGTTTCTTAAATTAACTTAACATAAACAAGTGTATCCATTTAGTGCTGTTGATTGAAACATCTGCAGTGAAAGAATCTACTTGTATATGTCCCTTGTGTGCTGGTAAGCTTAGTTGATAGGGAAAATGATTTGTCCTCTTATCTTTAGATTTGAGTCCAGGTTGCCAATATGCTTTCCTCTTTTATTTGGCATGAATTCTGTGTCCAGCCAACTGGACACAGGTTCTGCATTTGATGTGGAAGCACATTCAATCGAACGAGTCACCTTGTCTTTACCTTAGTTTTGCTTATTTTGGGCCCATTCTTTCCTCGAAGTATAATGATCGCTTTTTAACGGGTTTTATACTATAATCTAAATATATTTTCTACACTGGTAGTACTTAAGTTTAATATAGTTACTATTTAACAGTATTAAAAATTCTGTATATTGAACATTAGATTCTGGGAACTCGCAGATATGCTAGAGCAATCTTCAGATGGTCTTTCTGGCAATTGCGCCAGGCACAGGAACTCAGGTCATGGGTTTTTAACGTTTCTCTTAAACTTTCTGGAATCTCTCAAAAGCTTGCGTTGCAAGATTGGGGGTTTCGATGTTGGGGTTTTGACCATGGCGGTGCTGTAATGTTTTGATTTTTGTTATCCTCCACCTTTGAACTCAGTAGCTTGATTGTATTTATTCTGTTGCAGAAATGCTGGTGAGGGAGTGATGGGCTTTGCTTAAGAAGCAGTTCATCTTCTGATGCCTGTGGGGGATTTAATGTTCTGATGACTATGAGATTGGCCATTATTCTTTTGCATATATTATAGGTTGATTTATTGTTGATATGTTTGATTGCCTGTCATGAAGTTTTAGGTTTTAGATGACGATTGTTATCCTATTTATATCCTTCTCAAAGTCTCATTCACTATTATCAAATCTCTGAGTTGCTGTTATGTGTAACTGTGCAATTGACCACAAGTTGTTTTCTGTAGTCACTGAAGAGACTTTTTTGGATCTTCTTTTGAAATTATAGATTCCTGGAAATTATTTTTTCTCAATTAAATCCTTTTGCATTTCCTGCATTATTTACTTTGCCCTTTCATACTTTCCTTACAAGCACTTACATTTTCTAACAAGAAACTTTATACGGATTGCATATAGTGTCTTATTTTCTGAACTTTCCTAGGTGTGAGACTCTAGAGCTCAAGCTTTCTCTATAAGCATTGATAAGTTCTGATTGGCTTGCAAATTGTGTGAGTCCACTTTTTTGTGTTACCTGGGTATAATGTGATGTCACTAGTATGAGTTTACAATGAAAATGGGACTGTAGACCTGATTTTGAGGTCTCAGTTTTGTTCTATCTGCTTTGTGGAATATGAACTTTTAACAGGTTCCAAATTAATGCAATTAGGTCCTTGGGTACTGCCGTCAATACAACATGATGATGCTGTTTCATTTATGATTATGTTGTTCCCAATTTTTTCATTACCTTTAATTGCCACGTCTTTCTCCAGGTTGGTCCTTATCATATTTAAGATGAAACAGTCTTTCGATTTCACCATCTGCCTGCATTGGTAATTTCATGTTAACTTTGTGTAGTTCCCTGCAGGACTGTTTCTTGGGTTCGGCCTTTTTACACATAGTGAAGAATAATTTGCTGCCATTTTCGGACTGCTATTTTCTTTCTATTCATTTACAATGCAGGGCAATGTTTGCCACATCAAATGGATTTATAGTTGCAAGGAAAATAATATACATTTAGGCTTAAGAGTGCCCTAGCTCAGCTTGTTTTTCCATTAGAATTTTTCATTAACAAATTTGTCAGTTATTAAACAGTTTGGGTCTATATTTCACATCTTCATTCTCTCGCAGACGATATAAAGAGAAAAAGGAGGAAGCGACTGAACCAGAGGCTGATCCTGAACGGGATCAGAGGACAGTATTTGCTTACCAGGTAATCAAATACATTGGCCATAGGCATTATATTCGTGCTCTTGCCTTAAATTCTGTCAACCATATTTTCCTTAAGATTTGACTTATTTTCTTGGCATGAAATTATGAAGATTTGTTTGAAGGCAAATGAAAGAGATGTATATGAGTTCTTCTCAAGGGCTGGCAAGGTTGGTATTTGTTAATTTTTTGCTTTGTATTGAAATTTTATCTTCTGTTTTATATATGTAATCTTTCAGAAATTATGGAATATTATAGATTAAAAGTTATAAATAGTATTACTTACGAAGAAATTAACCTTTATACAGTTCACTTTGTACTTTCTGTTTTAGACCAATGAGCTCTAGCTTCACTTCCCATCCCCATAGGGTTCGGTTGTAGGGTTTGATTATGGGTTTAAACTCATTAGGTGCATGGATGACTTACTACTACTACTAATAATAAAAAAACAAAAAGTCCTCCTTTTGGATAGGCAAGGGATTTGCTAGCTACTTATCAGAAAAAAGGGTAAGGGAGACGCTAGCTGTAAGATGAAATACTTGAATAAAAGATTTTTAGTATATCATATGAATTTACTAGAATGTTTTTGTAGGGTTCCCTCTTGCAATATGTGCTTCTATGGAGCTAATATCTTGGCCTCAACTTTCTTTTTATTGTTGACATCCTAACTCTCAAATTTGGTTTCAATATTTGTTTCGATCTGAGTGGAATGCAGTGAAACAAAATTTGGAATAAGTGACTGCGTGTTTAGGGAAAGATAAATTCTGGATGTATTTAACATAAAGCTAATTGACATGTCTCAAAGTGAGACAGCAAGTGTTTAGTTGCAACTTTGTTGAGTTTTTTTACCTCATTTAAGTATTTAACTCTATCCATTGCTCATATACACACACAAGTGCTGCGGCATATTTTCTTTGTGAGTTGATTTTTTCTTCTCTCTCTCTCTCTCTCTAAAGGCAATTGTTACTATGTTGCTTTGTCTCTCATCTCAGGTGCGAGACGTACGACTTATAATGGATCGCAATTCAAGACGTTCTAAGGGAGTTGGGTATGTTTCATCTAGCTATATGACTCAGGCTCGCTTACCTCTTGGTTGATCTTGCTTTGATTTTACATATATATTGTAGCCGATATATTTTTGAAGCTTGTCATACTAAAATCCCTTAAAATTAGTGCTACATTCTTATTTTCAGTTAAATAAATGAAGGTATCAGAGGGAACAGTTTCTATAACAGTAGATATGGTATTAGCAGAAAGCATATGGTTTGGAGGCCTATGCATATCGTTAATAGAGAAAAGTCTACAGATATAAATTATTTTTTTAACATAAATGAATGCTATCATATTATGGTAACATATCAATTAAAAAAAATCATCTAAATCTACATGTAGTTTGCCTTTAACAAAACCTTGTTAAGTGTTGATTATTGTTGTTGTTTTCCTATATGTCCATTTAGCGTGGTTCATTTTCTTGCATCAAATGCAAAAGGTAAAGTAACTATTTGTTGGGTATGGAAAAAGGAAGAGAGGAGAAAAATGTCAATACAAATAAGACCATATAGTTTTATATGATGGGAAATAAATGATATGTTATTCGGATCTATTCTCAAATAAAGTAAAATAAAAAGATATATTTGGTTAATGCGAATGGGCCTTATTACATGAATAAGATGAGGATTTCATTATTTTGTGATATGGACGTGTGACGCATGTTTAGGATTTTGCTTCCAGATATAGTAATCGGTGAGATATTTCTCATAGATTGTGACAATAGATAGTCCATTGGGAATGTATTAGAATAGTCTGATTTACTTGCTTGTAGCATTCTTTCATCTGCACCCTGTGCAAGGATCATTTCCTGGAACTACTGCCAGATCTTCCCTGAACTGTGTGTTTTGCTTGATTGCTATGAGGCAATGCGAATATTGTTGCTGGATGTAGGTACTATTGCTTGGGGAGGAAAGTATTCTGGTTAAATGAGAAAATGGTGATGGGGTTTTCAATTAAGCAATTTCCATGTTTTATCTATTTTAAAAGCTGAAACCATATAGCAAGAAATTGAACAAAACCACCACAAATGTTTCTGTTGGTGCTTATGTAAGTGCGTTGCGAGAGTCAGCGTGCATTGGATGGAAAAGGAGGAAAGGCTTGTTGAGAGAATATTATTGGCTGGAAAAATGTTTGAGCTTCAAAAGGCTGAGGGTTTGAGGTAGTTGGTTGACAGCAGAAGTCAAAGAATATGGTTGTGCATGAATCTGGAAAAAGTGCTTAGCCCGTCAGGGGTGAAAGCTCCTGAATTATATGGTAACTGGTTCTGGCGGGTGGGGTCAGTTACCCGTAGGAGTTTGATTAACGGTGAGGATTGTTGTACAGTATGTGTTTGCGACGTGCAATTAATCTGAGTAAAGTTCTCCTACGTTATTAAAAAAAAAAAAAAAAAAAGAATCTGGAAAAAGAAAAGGTCAAATGGACCAAAAGTTAAGGAAATGGTGAGAAGACATTGGTCTATGAGGTGGCTTCATGATTTGAGACATGATTGTGGGAGTGATGCTAGTTTCTTGTTGAGGAATTGTACCGATATTAGATATATCATGTAAGAGTCATCGGTCGTTTCATAGGGTGTAAACTGAGAGTGGCTGGTTTTAAAGGGAAGTGAAATCTTATTAACTTGTTATTCATTTAAATTACTGCTTGAGAGTTGAATAGTTAGAATGATATGGTTTTCTTTTGTACTTCATGCAGTGTATCTAGGATTGATCCTCCAACAGCAATGATGGATAGAAAAATTGACCATTTGTTTTGAACTGTGTGGAGACTGTAGCATTATTATGTTTGTATATTTGTTTCATAATTATTTCTTTTGAACTCTTTGCCTCGTGGAGCATTTGGAGGGAAAAAATGATTGGAACTTCGAGAACTAGGAAAGGACTTTGGGGGAGCTCAAATCCTTTTTCTTTTATTCTCTTTTCTTAGACAACTGCTTTTTTAGCTCCCTTAGTTATTAGCTTTAATGACTTTCTTATTCTCTTTTCTTCTACTACTTAGGCTTTCTCTTGTATACTTTATGTGTACTAGAGTTGCGCCCTTTTGTGCTTTTTGATATATACTTCATTACTTATTAAAAAAAAAAAAAAAAAAATTCCTTTTGAGTCCTTTTGATCCTAACTATGTTTCTCTTGGCAGGTATATTGAGTTCTATGATGCAATGTCTGTCCCTATGGCAATAGCACTCTCTGGTCAGCCTCTTCTTGGTCAGCCAGTTATGGTAAAGCCATCAGAAGCTGAAAAGAATCTGGTACAATCAACTACAGCTGTGGCTACTGGACCTGGTGGGCTTATAGGCCCCTATTCAGGAGGGGCTAGAAGGCTGTATGTTGGCAATCTGCATTTCAACATGACTGAAGCTGATCTTCGTCAGGTAAGCATATTTTATGGGGCATCATTCTGTCGAATCTGTAGGGTATTATATTGCACAAGTTATTGATTGTACTAGAGTATCAATGGGAGGAGGCTGGTAAATTGGAATGGGCTATTCCTCCTTGTTATATTTTATATTCTTATGTTTTTGTTTTTACGTTCTCTTTATAAATTCTTAATTTTTAAATAACATGAAAATAGTTTCATTAATATAGATGTTCTTTGGTCTTCTCATTAGTTTTCATGATTTATTTATTTTTTTGTCACGGTTATCATGCCTTGTTGAAGTTATTTTTATTTGAATTCTTGATATGTTTTTATTCCTCTAAATAAATTATTCAGATCCTTTGCTTTTGTTCTGAATGTTCAGGTTTTTGAAGCATTTGGTCAAGTAGAGCTGGTGCAGTTGCCTCTTGATGAAACTGGACATTGCAAAGGTTTTGGCTTTGTCCAGGTGAGTAACACTATCAAAACATATAATGATTACTGAAACTGCCTGTAAATGCACCACCCTGAAATAAGTATTAAATGATATAATGAGTCCTTTACATTGATTGATTGATATTGGGTTTCAATATGCATATAGCTTGTTATTTCTAAATCAAATGGTATGCTACCTGATATAGTGTTCTTGGTTGCCTCTACTGATGTTCAGGTGGCCATGTAAGATGCTCATTAAGTTTCCTCCTGAGTCAGTGGGCTAATTGAATATGTTGTTTATTGCAGTTTATACGCCTTGAAGATGCTAGAAATGCACTGAGTCTGAATCAACAATTGGAAATTGCTGGTCGGCTCATCAAGGTATTGCAATCAAGTTGTTCATACTTATGTTAGGCTTGTGAAGTTTTAGGCTTTACAAGGATTGTGTTTTTCACTTGTTAGATGCCTATATGAACATGTAAGACCTCAATTAGTTAGCATTTATGCTATTTGTGTTCTGTTGAATGTGCATGCAAACTAATGGGGTTCAATTGTTTTGAACTTTTGTTAACTAGAGCTGGTGTAATTCTAGTCATATATTTGCCTCCTCTGCCCCCCAAACCCCAAAGAATATGATCTGTAATGTACGCATAGATGTGTTGTTCCATATTTACTATGGCACAGTGTTGTAGTCCATTGGGTTAACGTCTGCTTCTTGTCATTTCTAATATTGTTAAATGGTTGTCTTGAGTAGCAGCATATCAGTCAATACCATAACTTAAAAAGAACTTTACGTAGTGATCCAGAGTAATGACCGAAGGTCTATCCTTTTAGATCAAATTTTGATTTTTTGGCTGTCACTGGTCTTTACTAACTTAGCAGGTGCTTCTGCATAAGTCTTGAGGGCATTCTTTTTGTGTCTCCTGCTTGGAATATTCTCTTATTCTTTTTATTTATTTTTTTATTTTTTTTTCAGGTTTCAGCTGTTACTGATCAAACTGGAATGCTAGATGTTGGAGGAAATCCTGGTGACTTTGATGATGACGAAGGAGGTGGCTTGGTTAGTTAAACTTCTATTATATTTTCTCTCTCTCTCTCTCTCTCTCTCTTTTAAATTAATTTATTATTATTATTATTAGGGGTGATCATGCGGTTAACTAGCCGCAACTGCTAGGCAGTTAACTGCCCGGTTAGCGATTGACCGCATCCAGTTAACTGCTTTTTTAGGCTTTTTTTGGGCTCACTTAAATTCTTTTTTTTTTTTTTTCCTTTTTTTTTTTTTTAGGGTCCAATTTTCAGTTTTGGGCTTATTTTGCCCTTTTTGGCATCAAAATATACACTATTTAACAAACATATAGGTGGTGATATACCACATTGAGCTTGCTCCAAAATGAGCCCATATAAAAAAAATGTATAGGGTACCTAAAAAAGCCCAAATGCTATCAGCATAAAAATAATAATAATAATAATAACATAGTTATATGAAAATCATCAGGATGATCAAATTTCTAACCCAAAGTAATATAAATATGAGAATAAAGGAAAAGCCAGTTGTTAAAAAGCTTTAGAGTAGATATCCCAAACAAGGAACACAAACATAAACATATTCAATATACCATAATAAAAATATAATATTATAATATATATATATATATATATTAAAAAAGCGGTTAGCGGTTAATAAAAACCGCATGAACACCCCTAATTATTATTATTATTTTTAAGTCTAGGGTTTTCTTTCGTATGCTTCCTGTATATTTAGGGGCGCCTTGTGCTTTTAATGATATTTGTCGGTTACTAATAAAAAAATTTATCTAGTTTTTAAAATTTATTTCTCTCCCTTGAAGTTGGTTGAAGGACCAAGGCTTGATGCTCCATCTCTCTCTCTTTTAATATTTATTATTATTATTTTTTAATACTATGGCAGTTATTTTTTTTGTTTCTTTCATCTGTTCATCGGTGATGGCAATCTTACATGATAACCAGGAAGTTGTGGCTCTGTGCCAAGCAATGTTTAGAGATTGTTCTTACGAGCATGAAAGCTCTTACTGCATCCACTGCTTTTGTATAATGCTCACTGTTACCATAGTTGGTTCAGTGGGCTTTTAGTGAGTATTACTTTGGCTATGAAGTGGCCTTTTCCTTTAGGCAGTAGCATGCGCTGATCTAGATATATTCTTGCATTTTCTGCTTATACAAAAATGATGATAATGTTTGATTTTAAATATCAAGTCCTGGGTGCTTGTTAATATCACTTCAAGGCAGAATAAAGATTGCTTGTGTACATTGCTTTGGTTTGGTAGCAGATGAGGAAACTTGAATTAGATAACTCTTCCAATAGGAAGCCATTTATGAAGGAGTTTTTTGACTGGTCGCTGATTCCTGTATGCAAGCAAATTTCATTTTTAAAAATTTAAATATCTGAATTAATCTTTTCTTTCTTTCTATTTCTCTTGTTGCTCTGGCTTAGATATCTGCAGTAATTAACATAGATATTAAGGTGCTTCAAAAGAAGAGTTTTTAGAGTCGCAGTGAGAATGTGATTTCTAGGCCTAGGGGCAGACCTAGTATTTTAGATGTGGGAGGACAAAATAAAAAAGTTTGGGGGGGTAAAAGTTTGATTTTTTTGATAAGTAATAGTCAATCTTATTGATAAGTAAAATAAAAAATACTTATCAAAAAAATTGACTATTACCCCCCCAAGTGTAGGGTTAGTTCCGCCGCTGTCTAGGCCCAAATGAGGGTATTCTACTATTATTTTTCGGTGGTAGTACATTTGTCTTGTCTGTTACTTGGTAATTCAAACCAGGCATGGGGAGCTGGTCTTTGACTTGAATATTCTCCATAAAAGCTACAAAACGGCATTTTCATTAAACGCATTAGACAATTGTGCTATCTTTTAGTGTGGTGATAAGGTGATAAATGATATTGCCTCTCCCTTGTGTCATTTTAAAATGTTGTTCAACTGAAGGTTTCATGCTTTTAAGCAGTTAAGAGGGCTGTCCTCTCTTTTGGCATGTTGGAGTTGTTTCTTGTTTGAGAAATGATACACTTCCCAAAAGATGGTTCACAAATGATGTGTCAGCATCCTATGATCAGTTGGTGACATATTTTCCTAAATAATAAATCTCATGAGATAGTGATACATTATTTGGGAATCAACTTTTGGAGAAATCTGCTGGGAAGTATAGCATTTCTCTTCTTGTTTTTATCACTGAATTTTTTGATTTCTAGACTACATCTAGTGCTGTTGCACTGGCTTCGTGTTGCTACTGTGTTGTCATTGACCTAGTGGTGTTAATGGTGCTGTTGTTGTCATGAAAGTGCTACTATGACTTGCTGGACATCTTAACGTTCATGGTGACAAAACAAATGATTCTGAACTTTTTCTCTGTCAACAATATCCAAAAGTTCTAGATATTGTGCCCTTTTTTTTTTTTTTTCATTTGCATGTCTAAATTATGTAATTACATATCTTTGGATGCCAGATTTTCTTTATAGTGTTTCTCTAGTATACATCTCATGTACTATTGTTACAGCCTTTTTTGCGAATAAATTCAATATATTAATTATCAAAAGATTTTTTACATTTCTCTGCTCTAAGTTATCCATCTCTCAATCTCTTGAATATTCTGGTTGGTCTATTATTAAACATCTGTTTGTTAATTCCTCTTCAATAAATCATTGGCCAAGCTGACCTGTTGTCCTTTTAATTCTCAGTCTCTAAATGCACGTTCTCGAGCACTTCTCATGCAAAAGTTGGATCGCAGTGGCACTGCATCTAGGTTTGTCTCTGCCTAATTTGTTATTATATCTGAAATTGGCCTGTTTTGATCTGAGATTTTCTTCCTTCTGCAGTATTTCTGGTTCTGTTGGCACTACTGCCGTCAATAACACTGGCCTTGCTTTACCACCGGCACCTATCCTTGGAGCTGCTCCTGTGGTACCTCCGGTTGTTGCTCCCCTTGCTTCTTTTCCTGCTCTTGCTGGACTTGGCGCAGGTCTTCAAGTTCCCACTGCTGCTGTGCCAGCTATTGATACAATTGGTGTTCCGAGTGAATGTTTATTACTAAAGGATATGTTTGATCCAAATGTTGAGGTTGGTGGGTTTTGCATTTTTAAATAGTTTTCTGTTCATATTCTTGTTGCTAGCTTATTTTTGAATGACATCCCCTTTTGCAGACGGAGCCAGATTTTGATTTGGATATCAAAGAAGATGTTCAAGAAGAATGTTCAAAGTTCGGAAAATTGAAACATATTTTCGTGGAGAAGTGAGTTTAGAGTGCAGCTTTTTTTTTTTTTTTTTTTTTTTTTTTTTTTTTCTTTGGATACTTGGGTCTTATATATTTATACTGATTAACAGGAACAGTGCTGGCTTTGTGTACTTGCGATTTGAGCATACGCAAGGTGCAGTCGCTGCACAGCGTGCTCTCCATGGAAGATGGTTTGCTGGAAAGATGATTACCGCAGCATTTATGGTAATCATGTTTTCTATGGCTTCATTTTATTTTAATACATATTGCACAATACAAAGACTAAAAATAAAATTCACATGCATGCAGGTACCCCAGGCATATGAGACTAAGTTCCCTGAAAGTAGATAGGATTATGATTCTGGATGTACAACAATGGGAGTCTAAAAGAGTAGTCTGTATGCCTATTGATGCCGCTTTTTATTGCTGCCTCTTAAGGTTAAGATAAGATGTCATTTGCTTGTCTTCAGTTTTGGGATTTTTTGTTTATTGTTTTCTTTTTTTTTTTTTTTTGGGAGGGGGGGAGGAAGCGAGGGAGAAAAGCTTGTGTACAATAAGTAGTTATACTCGGGTGTTTGCAAATGAGTTGCTAATAGCAGAAGATTGTGAAAAGAAGTCATACTTACATTTTATGAATTTGTTACTGCCTTTTACAATCAAAATCTAAGAGTCAACTGTTTGGATGCAACTGCTGCTTCCTTTTGTAATCTTGAGGTTTTTTTGGCTACAATTTCTGGCTGTCAGCTTCTCTTGATTATACTTCTATGTTGTCTGATATTGGTTTTAAATTTAGTTTTGCAGCTTATGGCTTTTGAAGCCTCTCCCAATGGTTGTGATTTCCAGAGCCATGGTTCATCCTTACCCCAGATGTTGGAACTTATCATTTTTCTCCGTTAGACTAGATTGAAGCCCTAGTACAAACTAGACCCCACAATTTTTGTTTTTGTTTTTTTTTTCTCAACACCTAGAAAGTGCTAATGATGTTTTGTCGAAAACTGGTTTGAGAGTTTGAAACCATTCTTAGGTATCAATTACAATGATCATGATGTTGTCCACGCGCTATGTGTTTGGACTCTCTGATTTTTCATTCGAAATGTGCATTTTTAATCAAAATTGCAGAAAATGTTCATTTGAAAACATGGACAAATTCACTTTTTTGTGCAGTAGGCAAGATGGTGCATTAAGCCAAACTGTGTATTCTCACGTACAACACGCATAGACAAAAGCATATACTAGAACATATTTTAACTGTGTTATGAATTTGCTATTTTTTTTAAATTGCACATTTTAAAATTGCCAAACCAACAATTACCGATGTACTAGATTGCAAATATGAGATGCATGTTAGAGTCTGTTTAGGTGTGCGTTTGAATAGTATAAAAATACGTTTAACATCTTAAAAGTCTGTTTGAAGAAAAATGTATCCGATTAGTAAAAAAAATTGAAAGCGCTTTTAAGGGTTCAAATAGCTTAAAAATGGCCAAAAAAAATACTTTTTAACTTTAAACTCTATTTTTCAAACACAATTTTAAAAATGTTCTTAGTGTGTGTTGTGATTCAAACGTACTTCATGGTCCAGATATTAGAGGCATATTACACTTGCGTACAACATTTGTATTGTCTGCCATCTTGGCCTTTGTCAGTGTTGTCACCATCCTTTTGTTATCGTCCTTGACCCGTTCCTTGTGGGGATAAGGTGGCATTAAATCCGAGAAAGCTCATCCACAAGGCATCCAAATTCCGGAAACTTCATTAATAATCCCAACCAAAAACCAAATCATTTCACGTATAATTATACTAATCCCCATTCTCCCCCACCCTCCTAAAAAAAAAAAAAAAGGCAAAAAAACATCATGGAAGAAGTAGTTGAAGACATTGTGATTGTAGGAGCTGGAATTGCTGGCCTCACAACATCCTTAGGACTTCACAAGTACCTATATATCTTCTCTCTCTCTCTCTCTCTCTCTCTGTGTGTGTGTTGTGTTGCAACATAATAATTATGATTGTAAGTGATGCGAATGTTTTCAAAGGTTGGGAATCCGAAGCCTAGTATTGGAATCCTCTGATGGGTTGAGGATCGAAGGATATGCCTTGACATTATGGACCAATGCTTGGAAGGCCTTGGATGCTGTTGGCATTGCCGATTCCATTCGTCACCAACATGAACTCCTTGATGGGTAACTATTTTATATATGTATATTCACCCTCTACATCTGCATTGTGTATGTAGGGTTTCTATTATTTGTCTGTTGGTTCAATGCTTAATTAATTGCTAGGCTTTTTACTGAGCGATTAATTGATGGTCTCTATTATTTACTGTTTACCTGTACCAAAATTATTGTCAAAGAAAAGAAAAGAATGAACTGACCCGTAGCGATTTGAGTGCAGGAACGTGAGTACCTCTACAGTTTCGGGACTTCAAACTTCATATATATCTTTTAAGGTCAAAGGAAAACAGTAAGATTTTTTTTTTTTTTTTTTTTGGGTTCATTTCTCACATTCCTGCATTAGAAAATAATTTTCTTATAAGGAAGGCAAACATAGATACAATTTATAACCATTCAGTGAAAAGATCATTCCTTTATCTGGATGGCTTATCTTCTCAATGTGGAAATAGGGTGTTACAACTATGTATAACAACTAGGGTTCGTTTATTTCGACATAAAATGGTGGTCAATGGAAAATATTTTTCTTTTGACTGAAAAATTTTTCTTTAATTTTCGGAAAATGAAAACCGTAAACCATTTTTTGACTTTGAGCATTTTATTCTCAAATCGACGGACCCTGCTAAGACTTGCCTGGAACCCTGCCGGGACCCACTCGAGACTTGACCAAGACTCGCCCAAAACCCGCTCGGGACCCCGCCGAGACCTGTCCAAGACCCAACCAGACCTGAATGGGACTCGCCCGGACCTGACCATGATCCGCTGGGACTTACCTGGGACTCGTCCAGTACCCGCTTAGGACCTTGCCGGGACTTGCCCAGGACTCGCCCGGACTTGCCCCGGACTTGTCCAAGGCCCACCTAGGACCTTGCCGGGACCCGCCCGAGACTTGCATGGGACTAGAGTAGGACTTGACTAAGACCCAACTGGGACCCCGCTGGGACTTAACTGGGACCTACCTGGGACCCCACTCAAGACCTACCCGTGACTTGATCGGGACTCGCCCAAGACTTGCTCGGGACTTGCCCTGGACTCGACTAGACTTGAACGGGACTTGCCCGGACCTACCTAGGACCTACCAAGGACTTGACCAAGACTCGCTCGGGACTTGCTCGGGACCCGTCCGGGGCTTGAATGAGACCCAATCGGGACCCCGCCATGACTTGACCGGGACCTGCCCCTGACTCGCCCGGGACTTGCTCGGGAGTTGATTTAGACCTGCCTAGGACCCTGTCGGGACTTTACCGGGACTCGCCTAGGACCCACTCGGGACTCATCGAAAAATATTTTCAATGGAAAATATTTTCGGCGGAAAACATTTTCCTTGAAAATGATTTCTTAGAAAACATTTTCCGGTATTTGGCAGGTATGGAAAATCAGGCGGGCCCCCGACGTCGAAAAATGTTTTACATTTTCAACAGAAAAACATTTTTCTGGAAAACATTTTCCGGTATTTGGTGTGTACGCAAAAGCATATTAAACACTAAATGCGGAAAACATTTTCCGGTATTTGACACGTACGGAAAATCGGGTGGGCCCCCGACATTGAAAAATGTTTTACATTTTCAACAGAAAACATTTTCCTGGAAAACATTTTCCGGTATTTGGTGTGTACGCAAAATCATATTAAACACCTTGGCAGGTCCTGCCAGGGTGTCGGGTTGATCCCGACGGGGTCTCGATAAGGTCTTGGTAGTGTCCAGGTGTGTCCCGGGTAAGTCCGAGTGGGGTCCTTGCAAGACTCGGTTCGGACACCTCTTAAAACTTGGTTTGGACATTTTCGCAATTTAGAGGTTAATATGATTTAATGAAAAAATATATAGAAAGAAAAAATTTTGATTTTCCGTACACGCAGTAAACGCCGTAAAATGTTTTCATCAGAAAACATTTTCAGGGAAAATGACTTCCCTGAAAATATTTTCCGACGGAAACCATTTTACGTCAAAGAAACTGAGCCTAAGTGAAAGCGCTAGCTATATTATATGCGCTATTATTTTAACAACTGACACTCGTATATATCAAATATTTCTTGCAAAACCAAGAAGTTTCTAAGTATTTGTCCACTTTGCACTTCTTGACAATCATTTCTTTATTTCTAATTACAAAATGCAGCCATGAGACAATTTAGGTGACAAATGTTATATACCATGTCGGAAATTTGTTTTTTTGTTTTGATTTGATTTTTTCTTTTTTTCTTCTTTTTTTTTTTTTTTTTTTTTTAATTTTTTAATTTTTAATTTTTTTATATTAAATTTGTGATTGAGATGTTTGAACAGCTAGCTAGGTTTAATAATTGGTGTGTGATGTGCAGTGGAGTCCATGAAGTTCGTCGTGTCAAAAGGAATATGTTGGTGGAAGCCATTGCAAAGGAGCTTCCAAGTGGCACAATTAGGTACTCTTCCAAGGTGGTTTCTATAGAGGAATCAGGCTTCTATAAGCTTTTGCATCTTGCTGATGCAACCACTTTTAAAACCAAGGTAAAATTCATTTCATCGTCCAAAGGAAAAAAAAGAATCATCAATCCTTGCAATGTTTGTTCGATTTGCAACAAACCCAATTACCTAGAACCAAAAACAAAAAGGAATCGTGAATAAATTTACGGGGAGAAATCTTGAGCAGACCATCTATGTAGTTTACAATGAGCCCTATTTAGATACAAGAATGGAGGAACACATCCCATGATTCAAGTGCCCAAATTATGTGTGGATTGATGTTAGTTGTAAATGGTAATTGGTAAGTGCTTGATTCATGTTTCCTTCCTTAACAATGTATACCAAAAAATAAGAACATAATTTACTTTTGATTCATGTTTCCTTCCTTATTGGAGTACCAATGTTTTGAATGAATTAAAGGTGTTGATTGGGTGTGATGGAGTGAACTCAGTGGTGGCAAAGTGGCTGGGCCTAAAGAAACCAACTTCCACAGGGAGGTTTGCCATCAGGGGCTGTGTAGATTTCAAGCACAATCATGGGTTTGCTTCCAAGTCCATGCAGTTCTTTGGAAATGGTGTTCGATTTGGTTTTGTTCCTTGTGATGATGATACTGTTTACTGGTTTTTCACTTGGATTCCCACCAGCCAAGGTGAGTCCTTCCCCTCAACTTATAAGAGCATGTTTGATTTTTTTTATTTTTTTTTTTTAAAAAAAAAAAAAAAAAAAAAAATTAAAAAGGTTTTTGTAGTCACAAATGCCATGAAAAAAACAATGTTGAAAGTTATTTGGAACATGTTTTTAAGCCGTCTTCATTGTTTGTTTGTTTTTTTTTTTTTTTTTTTATGTCAATTTAAGATTTTAGAATAAGTTATAATTTATATGGTATCATATAAAAAATCATGAATTCAAACCCTGCCTCTCACAATTTACCTTTAAATTCAATTAAAATATTTCACATGTTGTCTGATTTCATACTTTTTCTTAATCTATTAAGATAAGTGATGATTTTTGACAAGAAGATGCTCCTAAATTTTTCCTTGTCTTTTTTGCAGAGAAACAGACAGAAGATAGCCCAGCTAAAATGAAGCAACTTGTATTAAGCAAGCTAGGAAAAATGCCTGAACCAGTAAGGGCCATGATAGAAAATACTGAAGTGCATAGTTTTGTCCCATACCGGATAAAATACAGACACCCATGGCAGCTTATTTGGGGAAATACAAGCAAAGGCAACGTTTGTGTAGCCGGAGATGCTCTCCACCCCATGACCCCAGACATCGGCCAAGGTGGGTGTGCTGCTCTGGAAGACGGTGTTGTTTTGGCAAGGTGTCTTGCTGAGGCCATATCAGGAAAAACAAAGGAAAAGGCTGAAACAGAAATGGATGAATATAAGAGGATTGAAATGGGGTTGAAGAAGTATGCCAAAGAGAGGAAATGGAGAAGTATTGAGCTCATTACTACTGCTTACATTGTTGGTTTCATAGAGCAGAGTGATAGCAAAGTGATGACCTTTTTAAGGGAAAATTTTTTTGCTGTATTCCTAGCTGGTTTACTGCTAAAAAAGTCTAGTTTTGATTGTGGGAAGCTTATCATTTCTTGAATTCAATCAAATACATACTCTTTATATTATTGCTTCTGTAAGATGCATGGTAATTTTTGTGTTTTTTTTTTTTTTTTTGGGTTGTCACTTATATATATATATTAGTGTTTTTTAACTTGGGAGACTCTTTGTCTTGCATTGCATGTAACATCAATGCTAATGTTGCGTAATTTTTCTTGTTCATCGCATTAATGGGTGTTTGGAGATTGATGTGGACATGTAATTTTTACGTGGAGAAGATTTTAAGAATGATTGATTTGTTTTTCTTGTGAGGGTGATTGGTTGATAAGAAAGTCTAAACCTCCTTTTCCCATCAAACTTTTTTAAAAATTAGGAAAAATTACAGTTTACCCCCTTAAAGTTGACAGTATTTTTTAATTTGAACACCAAAGTTTTAATTTTTGCAATTTACCCCCCAAAGTTTCAATTTTTTTACAATTTGACCAATTTTATCCAAAACTTCTCATATTGTCCTTAATTTTTATTTTTTATAAAATTTTTTAAAAAAATTCGTTCCCATATTGTCCTTAATTTTTATTTTTTATAAAAATTTTTAAAAAAATTCGGGGTGGCCTTAGCCACCCCTTTGGTCATCTGGTTATTTTTGCACCCCCAAATTTGTTTTCATTTTCATAAAAAACAAAAAAATAAAAATAAAAATCAGGGGCAATATGAGAATTTTGGAATGATATTGGTCGAATTGAAAAAAATTAGAACTTTGTGGGGGTGGATTGCAAAAATTAAAACTTTGATGTTCGAATTGAAAAACACTGTCAACTTTAAGGGGGTAAACGGTCATTTTTCCTAAAAATTAATCATTAAATCTTCGAATATGAATTATCCTCTCCTTAATGCTTATTTATATCCACTCCACACAGGGATCTTTGGTTTTTAGCAAATGCATTAGCTATGTTTGGGAGAGCAGGCCCGGCACTGTAGCTGGAACGGTACTGTTCCAGCTACAGTGCCAACTGACACGTGGCGCCAGAAAATAATTTTTTATCTTTTTTTTTTTTTTTAAAAAAAAAAAAAAAAAACGGTGGGAAACCAGCCCCAGATCGGCCAGGGGTGGCTCCAGCCACCCCCTTGGCCAAAAATGGGGTGGTCCGGCCACCCCATTTTGGTCAAGGGGTGGCTGGAACCACCCCAGCGTTTCCCACCGTTTTTTTTTTTTTTAAAAAAAAAAAAAAATAAAGATAAAAAATTATTTTCTGGCACCACGTGTCAGTTGGCACTATAGCTAGAACAGTACCGTTCCAGCTACAGTGCCGGGCCTGCTCTCCCCAAACATAGCTTTTATGCACCGAAGGTGGCAAATGGGCCCCCAATAATAATGCAATTACTTTATTCAATAATATTTTATTCCTATTATTTTATTGCACCTGGTTGGCGCTCAAATCGAAGTTTTGGTTGGCTTCCAAAACAACTTAGAATAATGTACCACTTCAAATTTAAAATATAGGCGGCCATCATCAACTTGGCTTGTTCTGATCAGCAAGCATCATATTCACCACCATGGAGCAGTAGTTATTATAATCATCCTACTATTCCTCCCAATTTTTTAAAGGTCACTAACAATTAGGGAAAATATAAAATTAGTCCTTATGGTTTATTGTTTACCTAATCTATAATTAGTTTCTTATAGTATCAAAATGAATTCAAAGGTCTCTGAGATATGCAAAAAAAATAATTTAGTTTTTACAGTCAAATTTTGTACGTCTACTAATTTAACAGATTCTGTTAGTGCGACATTGACTTAAATAGGACAAATATTACAATTTATTGGCTTTAATGTTTTACGCTATCATAATCTGTTAAGTCAGTGAATAAAATTTGGTTGTAGAGACTAAATTGCTTTTTTTTTTTTTGCATACTTTAGGAACCTTTGAGTTCATTTTGAGTTAAACCATAATGACTGATTTTACATTTTTCCTTAATAATTATTCACCAACCTTTTTGTAATCTTGCAACCATCTTCCTATATTCGAAAACTATCCACACACATATATATAGTGTAGATCAATTCCCAGTGCCCAGAAAAAGAGAGCCAAAATATGATGGAAGCAGTGCATGAAGACATTGTGATTGTGGGAGCTGGAATTGCTGGTCTTACAACATCCTTAGGACTTCATAGGTACCCACCTTTCCTCTCTCTCTCTCTCTCTCTCTCTCTTTTCATGCTTATTAATTTAAGATTGTAAAGAATGCAAATATATATATATATATATATGTTGTAGGTTGGGAATTCGAAGCTTGGTGTTGGAATCCTCGGATGCTTTGAGGATCACTGGATTTGCCTTCACGACATGGACAAATGCTTGGAGGGCCTTAGATGCTGTTGGCCTTGGTGACTCCCTACGACAACATCATCAAAGGCTTTGTGGGTAAGTAGTACTAGTACTCACCCGCTCTCTCTCTCTCTCTCTCTCTCTCTCTCTCTCTGTATGGACCATATATGGTGTTAATTTGGTGAGCCTGGGCTTGGAAAATATAGAAATATACTTCTACATGCTTTTGGTTTTGGATGCTTCCAATGATTTATTAATGCTTGTACATCTTTTATAACCACCATAACATTATCAATCATTTTTCATTTTAAAGCAAGTAAATAAGAACATCCACACCAGATAACTAATTAACCGCAGAAATTTCTGTGCAGGAATGTTGCTACCTCTACAATTTCAGGACTTCAAACCTCAGAGATGTCATTTGAAGTCAAAGGAAAATAGTGAGTTTTACAGCACTGCCAATGGTGCCTCTATGACTATAGCATAACTAATAAGGGCCATTGTTAACTGCAATGGTAAAGATTTTGAACTGTCAGCACAAGTATGCGGATTAAAAAGAGGTTACTTCATGCAAAATGCAGAATATATAGGATTATTGTCATAATGAAATTGGTTTTTCTGCTAAATAAGATGTCATATATACAAGTATCCAAAGTTTGATCATTGCAAGACTCAGAAGCTGCCAACTGCTAAAAAAGTATTGCTTAGCTTTGTGTTTCTTCAGAATCATTTGTTTCGAGTATATGTAAACTTAGGTGACCAAAGTTTATATAGATGCTGACAATTTTGTGTTGATGTTATAATCATAATTGAGATGTTTAAGATATACATAGGCCGGATAATTGCTGTCTGATGTGCAGTGGAGACCACGAAGTTCGTTGTGTTCAAAGGAAGTTGTTGTTGGAAGCTCTTGCAAACGAACTCCCGAGTGGCACCATTAGGTTCTCCTCCAAGGTGGTCAATGTAGAGGAATCAGGCTTCCATAAGCTTGTGCATCTTGCGGATGGAACCATTCTCAGAACCAAGGTATACTTGAGCTGCATTTTATTGTCGATTTTTTTTTTTTTTTTGACATGAATTTCTTTCGAATTGAAATAGAGGAATTTTAATTATTTAACTTATTTTATAAAGTTGGCATGTATCCTTTAACATGTGAAAAACATTTTGTATTTCTCACATGCTCAACGAACATATATATTAGTCTTATAGTTGGATTGAAAGACTAAACTAGAGGAAATTTATGTCAAAAACGAGCACAAATTCAAATTTTGAGAATTTCAAACTCTAAATACTAAAGTTCATCATTTAATTTATACTTTAAATATTTGTTTTTACGTGTGAGTTCCAATAATGACACATATTTTAACAATCATTTTATTTAAAGTAGATGCCAAAAAGTGGTTTGCTTTCGTCTAAACCGCTGCTTCTTAAATTATAGAGGAGTTGGATAATGACCCCTTAGGTGATGATTTTTTATACTTATTTTATTAAGTAGAAAGCAAAAGTGTGGTTTTCTTTCCTCCTTTTTCTATAGACTATACCACTCATTCCATGACCCTACTTATATTGGAGTGTAATAATGGCAAATACTTTTTCTTTACTTTTTCTTTTATATTTAAAGTGCGTTTGAGATTGCAATTTCATAAGAATAATTTACGTTTTTAAAGATATTGTAAAATGTAAAGTGTTTAGCATTACGATTTAAAAAACACTTAATTTAAAATAGAAAAAAAAAATAAAAAAATCTATGATTTCTATAAACAGGCTAAGGGGTGCTTATTTGAAAAAGCACAAATTTAAACCAAAATCACTATTTCGCATAACAAATATTTGATTAAAAAAAAAACTTTGTAACATGTTTTACTAAACGTCTTTGCGATTTTAAAAACGCAATTGTTCTTAAATTGCACTTATTGAAACCGCAATCCTAAGCGGACCCTTATTCTATTTGTATTGTGTAATTAAGTAGGAAGCCGAAAAGGCAGTTGTCTTCTTTACATTTTACCACTACTCTGGTTGGATGTGTAACCAATCCAATTAAGCAGAGATTAAAATTTTCAGTAAGTTTGTTGTTTGAATCGATAGTTATGGGCTCACCTGTTCGATTAGGTTTCAACAGCACACTAACTTGTTGGAACATGTAGGCCCTACAAAAGCTCTTTCACATTTTCTGTCTGGATTACTACCAATTTGGGTAGCAAATTATAGAGAATTCAAATTCATTATGTAAACCCAAAAAGTGGACGCAGATAAGGAACAAGGCTTTTTATTGCACATGCAAAGAATTATGACTATGAAATCCCAATTAAATTCACAGGACAGGACAATTTGTCTACTGGTTGCGAGTATTATGAAAATCATATTTATTTTAAGGAAAATGCTTGGATATAAGTTTAAAGTTTTACTATAATTTTCTTACATATTGTCAATGAAATGATTAGAAGTGTATAATTGATAAGTTACATTCTTTGCTTAATCATTTAACTAATTGTAAATTGTCCTGTCAGTTTACAAAAAAAAAAAAAAAAAAATTATAATAAAAATTGAAATACCCCTAACATTAATATTCTTATTCTCAATATGTTTTGGAGTATAATTACTTATTAGAGTATCCACTTTGTGAATGGAAGGCGTTGATTGGGTGTGATGGAGTGAACTCAGTGGTGGCAAAGTGGCTGGGCTTCAACAAACCAGCTTTCACAGGGAGATCTGCCATTAGGGCCCGTGTGGATTTCAAGCGCAATCATGGGTTTGGGAACAAGTTCATGCAATTTTTTGGGAAAGGTGTTCGATCTGGTTTTATTCCTTGTGATGATAACACCGTCTATTGGTTTTTCACCTGGACTCCTTCCTCCTCCAGCCAAGGTGCCATTATTCAATTCCCAATACATAGCTTACTTTGATTCTTTGCTTTGAAAGAACAATTTTCTAAGTATTAGAATATAAATAAATAATTAAATTTATTATTTCTTATTAACTTCAGTTTTTGGGACACCTCATAATTTAATTGTTGGGAATTAATCAATTACAAATAGCAGCAGAAAATATATCTCAAGGGCTGAACCCTCATGATTGAGATCGCAATAGTTTTTTCCAAATAATATTGTTTACAAAGAAGAAACCACTAAAAAAGGGCTAGGGTTTTGCAAAGAGAAGATTAGGGTTTACTCTCAAAACCTTTTGAATTTTCTCCTCAATTCTAAATTGTGGGAGAGAGTGTGGGTTCTCCTGCACAAGCCCCCTGTAAATAAGTGTGTTAGTCTTAAGTTAGATTAAAACCTTGTATCTGGATCCCCTCTTATTGGAGGGAAAATTAGAGATTCTCCAATTATCAATCTTGGCCATTCAATATTATTCAACGGCTCATAGACTGTCACGTGTTCTACTTAAGTTTAAATAATAAAATATTGTTTAACTTTTAAAAAGAAAATAAAAATTTAAATAAAATAATAAAAACATATGGGGTGGCCGACTACCCCAGCTGAGCACCAGGGGTGGCTTCGGCCACCTCCAATCCTATGGACCTAGGGGGTAGTTCAACCACCCCCAACCGGTCTTATTGGGGGTGGATTGGGGCTCAACTGGGGTGGCCGACCACCCCATATGTTTTTATTATTTTATTTAAATTTTTATTGTCTTTTTAAAAGTTAAATAATATTTTATTATTTAAACTTTAGTGGGACACGTAGCTTTGGATAATATTGGATAGCCAAGATTGACAATTGAAAAATCTCCAATTTTCCCTCCAATGGGAGGGGATCTGGATCCTAAAACCTCACTCATCCACATGCCACAACGATTCGTTCTCCTTGTGCAATTCAGTCAAGCCTAATAAGATTCTATATGTCCTCAACGAGTAGTTCAATCGGTTGTGAACCACGTCTCATAAAGCGGAGGTCACTAATTTGAATCCTCATTCCCCTTAATTCCCTTGTGTGAACATGTCAAAAAAAAAAAAAAAAAAAAAAAATCTATATCAGCTTGTGGAGTGGGCTAAAGAAAAAAAAAAAAAAATCTAGTTTTAACCGGCTTCTACACGTCATCTCATAACTTGTCATTAACTACCATTAATTACAACTTATTTAAAAAAAAAAAAGGTATAATTGCACTAGAGTATTATTTAATTTGATTGATCAAGAGCTCATTCGGCTTCTTATAATTACATTTGACCATTCCATGAAACATTTATAATGAAATTAAGGTTAATTCAAAACTTATTGTCGCTACTATCTCTAAATATTTAAGCATTTGATTTAATCTCTTGAGTATTCTTATACTTTCAAAATAATATTTCATCGATTAACTTCTTACTAAAATATTATGAGCAGGGGCAGACCCCAAAATTGTAAAATTCTCCCTAGCTAATTTTTTGTTTTAAAAAAAATATATACCCTTAAAAATATATTTTTTGGCCCCCCATTTTTTTTTTTTTTTGGCTCCCCAAACCTAAAACTCTAATTCCGCCCCTGCTCACGAGGCATATATGGGTTAGAATCTCCCATATAATAGTTTTCCAATACATATACGGGGCATAATATTGTTTACCATTATTATGCAGAGAAAGAGATAGAAGATAACGCAGCTGAAATGAAAAGACTTGTGCTAAGCAAGCTAGGAAAAATGCCTGATGAAGTAAGGGCTATTATTGAAAACACTGATTCGGATAGTTTTATATCATCCCCATTGAGGTACAGACATCCTTGGGAGCTTCTTTGGGGAAATATCAGCAAAGGCAATGCTTGTGTGGCCGGTGATGCACTCCACCCCATGACTCCAGACATTGGCCAAGGTGGTTGTGCTGCCTTGGAAGATGGTGTTGTCTTGGCCAGGTGCCTTGCTGACGCGTTCTTGAAAGAACCAAGTGGGGAGAAGTTAGCTGGAAAAGAAGAATGTAAGAGGATTGAAATGGGGTTGAAGAAGTATGCCAAAGAGAGGAGATGGAGAAGCATTGAGCTCATTACTACTGCTTATATGGTTGGTTTCTTCCAACAGGGTGATGGAAAAGTGATGAACTTCTTTAGGGATATATTTGCTGCATACTTGGCTGGGGTGCTGTTGAAAAGGGCTGATTTTGATTGCGGGAAGCTTAGCATTTCCTAAATGCACTCATATATATGCCTAGCTATGTACTAAATATAAGGTATATAATATACCAAGATTTCAATAATAATGGGTGTGATTATCCAGTAACGCATCATCATCTCCTACTTGATCATAATATAATATTAGATAATATAATATTAGGTGATCGATAAACTTAATTAAATATGATTACCTTGACACCAATAACTTTTCCATGTAAACTCTAATATGTGATCCTCCACAAATCAACGTCAAATTGTGGTTGATTTATATATATGTGTGCACACTTTGTCACTACCTTATTTAACTGGGTCCTTTACTATATGCTCCCAACTGCATAGTAGAGGTAATTTTATTTAGCTATATTTCAAGTAAATGACATCAATTAATCTTTGTGATTGGAAAAATAGTCCACACTTGATCGTGGGCAGATGTACCCAAACATCATGTATCACACGCACATTCTCCTCTCTCTCTCTCTCTCTCTCTCTCTATTCAGTTTTCCCTTGAGAAACTTAGGTATCAAAGGCTCTTTGGTCTTCTCAGGGTCGGCCGGTTGTTTTTACGTGAGCTTTTCTTTTTATTTTGCAACAATCCTGTTGTCTAGTTCAACCATCCAAAAATCTGCTCATCTGTATTTTGATGCATTTTTCTTTATTTTGTAAGAAACCCGCTGTCTAGTCTAGCTGTTCAAAAATTTGTTTATCGGTGGTTCTCAATGACCTTTCTCATTATTTTGCAAGAATCCCACCGTCCGGTTTAGACATTTACCCTTGAAATTTTGCTAATTGAGATGTTTGTTATTCACTTCAAAGACATTTTTGGTGGATTTCTTCTACCACATGTGCCAGGGTTGAGAAGGAGATAAAAAGATAACTAATATTAAATCATTTAAATGTTATTCGTATAAATTTTAAATAATATATTTATTATGTGACAATCTATTAAATTTATAAATTCTAACCATATATAAAATCTCTGTAACTTATAAGATTTGTATTTCAAGTCATCTGGACCTTCTTTATTATTCCAGATTTGGCTTATGTGACAAAGAAAATGATGTAGTTTTTTTAATTTTTCCGATATAATTTCAATTTTCTTTTTTTTATAAAAAAGATATAATAAAATCAAATCTGAAAGGATAAAAAACTAGCTGCAAGCCAAATCTATTAGGACAGAATATTTAGACCTTTTGCAAATGCAGTGTGAATGTCCACTTGTCTGTGATGGTGAGTCACGTCGGTCAGTCTCAGACTTTCACTTTTTCCTTTTGGCAGACTCTTGTGGATCGGAGAGTATCAGTGGCTAAGATTTCTTCCCTAACAAAATTTTATAGCCACAAATAGGTGATGTGTCCTTATAATAAAAAATTAAAAAATAAAATAATAAAAAAATTATGTGACCCACTACCCCATTTTTACTATGACCAGAACCTTGATCTAATGACAAAAATATCTTTAATAAAAATTAAAAGGAAAAAAAAAAAAAACAAAGCCAACAGTAAAAAAAACGCAAGAGAATGGTTGAACAAGCCCTAACACTTAGAAATAGTGGCCCGATCACCTTAAGTAGTTCAGTGTGACAAATCCCTGGGTTAGCCGAGCAACCCCAAACAGAGGTTGGAGTGATTGATCCACCTCCAAAAAAATTTTGGCTCAAGCATCCGTAAAGTAGAACTACCCTTTTTTAAAATATATATATATATATATATATATATATATGAAATGAAAAATATTGACATTTTTTAATAATTTAGAAAGGAGATCGATAATAAGGTGATACTTTTTTAGTAGTGGATAATGGATATGAATACTTTTCCCTTACAATTATATATTACAATCATGGCAGCCTTCACCGTCAAGTTGTGGCCTGTTGTCAGCATCAATCATCTACTTTGTCTTCCTCCCGCTTTTTAATAGTTATCCACTAACCTGTTTGTAATCTTGCAACCATTTTCCTATCTTGGACAAAAAATTCATTTCCAAAGTCTGCTGCACTGTATTGGAAAACTATCATATTCACATATATTTAGAGAAGATTTCCCAGCACCCAGAACATAAAAAAAGAAAAAAAAAAAAAAAGGGAAAGAGAGCCAAGATATGATGGAAGCTGTTGATGAAGACATTGTGATTGTGGGTGCTGGAATTGCTGGCCTCACAACGTCCTTAGGACTTCATAGGTACCCACGTTTCCTCTCTCTGTTTTCATGCGTATTTAAGATTGTAAAGAAGGCAAATATATATTTTGTAGGTTGGGAATTCGAAGCTTAGTATTGGAATCCTCGGATGGTTTGAGGATCACTGGATTTGCCTTCACGACATGGACAAATGCTTGGAAGGCCTTAGATGCTGTTGGCGTTGCTGACTCCCTCCGACAACAGCATCAAAGGCTTAATGGGTAAGTAGAGTACTCATCCACTCTTCATTATTGCCATCAACTTTAACATAGAACATGGTGTTTGTTGGCTTCAGTCTCCACCATCAGGATCTCTCTCCCAAGCGTAACCGGATCCTTTTCATTTCATCTTACTCTTTACTCTTTATTTCAAAGTATGGATTTAAAGTTCGTACATTGAAATGCCTTCAGAATTTATATTATTTAAATTTTGAGAAAATTATAATTTACCCCCTATAAGTTGACAACGTTTTTCAATTTGAACATCAAAGTTTCAATTTTTGCAATTTATCTCCACAAAGTTCCAATTTTTTTTTTTCAATTTGATCAATATTATTCCAAAATTTTCATATTGCCCATGATTTTTCTTTTAAAAATTTTTTATGAAAAAAAAAAATTGGGGGTACAAAAATGACCATATGGCCAAAGAGCCAACCCGATTTTTTTTTTTTTTTTTTTTTAATTAAAAAAAAAATTAGGGGCAATATGGGAAGTTTTTGATACAATTGGTTAAATTGCAAAAATTTGAAACTTTGTGGTGTGGATTGCAAAAATTGAAACTTTGGTGTTCGAATTGAAAAACAGTGTCAACTTTAGGAGGGTAAACTGTAATTTTCCCTTAAATTTTTTTAAAATATTTGTCAATATTAACTTCATATATATATATATATATATATATATATATATATATAAAATGTGAAAGTTTAAGCGAGTAAAAATAGATAAATTTAATTATTTAATTTATATTCTAATAAATGCACCGGTTTTAAATCTTGATTATGAAATTGATGAAAAATATTGGTACTTCACATATGTTTGGTTTTAGATGCTTCCAATGATTTATTAGTGGTCAATATTACTAATACGTTATGATAAGCCTCTTTTAACCACCAAAACATTATCATTCTTCATGTTAAAGCATGAAACTATCGAAGTTTGAAAAGAAGGTGTTTGACAGAATGTCAAGCTCATGTATTTGGCTGGAATAAAACAGTCACTCACAATTTGATCTTAGAAATATTCAATTTTATCTTGAGTCCAACTCTATCTTGATATTATCTGTTGGTTGAGAGTTTATCTTGGACGTTTGCTCCTTGTTCTCTGTTTGAATTTTGGGTCCAATAGAAACTGACTTCCCGGTACACCATATAACTAGCCTCTGAAATCTATGTGCAGGAATGTGGCTACCTCTTCAATTTCTGGACTTCAAACCTCAGAGATGTCATTTGAAGCCAAAGGAAAACAGTGAGTCACAGCGCTTCCATTGGTGCCTCTATAGATTTTGAGCTGTCAATTTCTTGGATACATAATAAGGGCCATTGTTTACTGCAATGGTAAAGATTTTGAGCTGTCAAGCACAAGTACGCAGATTAAAGAGAGGTTACTTCATACAAAATACAGAATATAGGGCCTTCTCCAAGCCATTTCTCTAGTTAGAATGTTAAATGATTAAATTTATCATTTTCTATAAATTTAAGCTTCGAAAATAAGTGGTGATTTAATATGATATTAGAGCGAAGGTCTTGAATTTGAACCTTGTCTCCGTCATTCATAACCTATTTCAGTTAAAAATTTCATGTATTAAGCCTCACTTGTTGGCAGAGTGGAATTTTGAGCCCATACGCGAGGAGTGTTATAATATTAATTAAATAAAATTTACCAATTCCTATAAGCGTAAGTGTAGTGAATCAGGGAAAAACACTAGCCACATTTGCACTATCATCCCAAATTGACCAGTCAATTTGGAGCTTACTCACAGTTTCATATAGTAAATAATTAATGTGAGACTTAGCACTCATGACTGTCTTTTATAAACCACTCACTTCATGTGGGCTACTCATCTTCCCAAATTGGGACTGGGTTGCTACTTACTTCTTCTCTTAAACCCCTAACGTCCTTGTTAGGGCCACGTTCATACCGTCTGTAACAACTCTGAGAAAAACGCTAGCCAAATCTGCACTATCACTTCAAAATAATTGGTCAATTTGAAGATTTTATAGAATCACTTATAAAGTCAAGTTTTACTTAGTAAGTAAGCAAAGTAAGACTTAGCACCAATGAGTCAATATTGCTTTCAAAAGTAGAGAAAAAAAACAAAACTTAAAAATATGCTTGAAAATCCGAGTAAATTACACACAAAAAAAAAAAAATCCATAAGCATTCAAATGAATTAAAACATAAGACCTTTAATTTTAGTTTAATTTATATAAATTAGAATAATTTAAAACATTGTTGGTCCGAAAAAAAAAAAAAAAAAAAAAAAAAAAAAAAAAGTAAAAAAAAAAGGTTAAGAAGGATAATTACCTCCAAGTTGAATTTTTAGGCCAATAGATTATGTTTTTGTTAATGTTAGAGAGTGGAGAAAGAGAAAGATACAGATGGAGAGAAAAAAGAAAAGAGGTATTAATGTTGGAGAGTGGAGGGAGAGAGATCTTTTTTTTTTTTTTTTGAATTTAAGAGAGAGAGATGTTGAATGAGAGTGAAAGACTCGGAGAGAAAAGAGAGAGAGAGACGTGGAGAGAGAGGAAAAAAAAGGAAAGAGAGAGATATATGAACCGGTTCAAGAGAGTGAGATGTAGAATGAGAATGAATGACTTGGAGAAAGAAAAGAGAGAGAGAGAGAGAGAGAGAGAGAGAGAGACGTTGAAAGAGAGGAAAAAAAGAGAGATAGAGAGAGAAAAAAAAATATAAACCGTTCAATTTTTAACTGTTCACTTTTTAAAATAATGAGTTAAAAAATCGGTTTACTCTTTAAAAAAATCGGTTTACTCTTTACTCTTTAAGAAGAATAATTACCTACAATTTGAATTTTTAGGCCAATAGATTATGTTTTTGTTAATGTTGGAGAGTGGAGAAAGACAAAGATAGAAATGGAGAGAAAAAAGAGGAGAGATATTAATGTTGGAGAGTGGAGGGAGAGAGATGTCTTTTTCTTTGAAATTAATACAGAGAGACGTGGAGAGAGAGGAAACAAAAGGAGAGAGAGAGAGAGAGAGAGAGAGAGAGACAGAGAGAGAGAGATATGGAATGAGAGTGAATGACTTGGAGAGAGAGAAAAGAGAGAGAGAGAGAGAGAGAGAGAGAGAGCAAAAAATGAGAGTTATAGAGAGAGAGAAAAAAAATATGAACCGTTCAATTTTTAACTGTTCACTTTTTAAAATAATGAGTTAAAAAATTGGTTTACTCTTTTCTCGTTAAGAAGAATAATTACCTACAATTTGAATTTTTAGGAAAATAGATTATGTTTTTGTAAATGTTGGAGAGTGGAGAAAGAAAAAGATGGTGATGGAGAGAAAAAAGAGGAGAGATATTAATGTTGGAGAGTGGAGGGAGAGAGATGTCTTTTTCTTTGAAATTAATAAAGAGAGACGTGGAGAGAGAGGAAAAAAAAGGAGAGAGAGAGAGAGAGAGAGAGAGAGCAAAAAAAGAGAAATAGAGACAAAAAAAAATATAAACCATTCAATTTTTAACTGTTCACTTTTTAAAATATTGAGTTAAAAACTCGGTTTACTCTTTAAAAAAATCGGTTTACTCTTTTCTCTCTAAGAAGAATAATTACCCCCGATTTGAATTTTTAGGCCAATAGATTATGTTTTTGTAAATGTTTGAGAGTGGAGAAAGAAAAAGATAGAGATGGAGAGAAAAAAGATGAGAGAAAAAAGAGGAGAGATATTAATGTTGGAGAGTGGAGGGAGAGAGATGTCTTTTTCTTTGAAATTAATAGAGAGAGACGTGGAGAGAGAGGAAAAAATAGGAGAGAGAGAGAGATGTTGAGAGAGAGCAAAAAAGAGAAATAGAGAGAAAAAAAAATATGAACCGTTCAATTTTTAACTGTTCACTTTTTAAAATATTAAGTTAAAAACTCGGTCTACTCTTTAAAAAATCGGTTTACTCTTTTCTCTTTAAGAAGAATAATTACCTCCAATTTGAATTTTTAGGCCAATAAATTATGTTTTTGTAAATGTTGGAGAGTGGAGAAAGAAAAAGATAGTGATGGAGAGAAAAAAGAGGAGAGATATTAATGTTGGAGGGTGGAGGGAGAGAGATGTCTTTTTCTTCGAAACTAATAGAGACAGAAGTGGAGAGAGAGAGATGTGGAATGAGAGTGAATGACTAGGAGAGAGAATAAAAAAGAGAGAGAGAGAGAAAAAAAAATATGAACTGTTCAATTTTTAACTGTTCACTTTTTAAAATAATGAGTTAAAAAATAGGTGTATCCTTTAAAAAAATCGGTTTACTCTTTACTCTTTAAGAAGAATAATTATCACCAATTTGAATTTTTAGGCCAATAGATTATGTTTTTGTTAATGTTTGAGAGTGGAGAAAGAAAAAGATAGTGATGGAGAGATATTAATGTTGGAGAGTGGAGGGAGAGAGATGTCTTTTTCTTTGAAATGAATAGAGAGAGACGTGGAGAGAGAGGAAAAAAAGGAGAGAGAGAGAGAGAGAGAGAGAGAGACGTTGAGAGAGTGCAAAAAAAGAGAGATAGAGAGAGAAAAAAAAACTGAACCGTCCAATTTTTAACTTTTCACTTTCTAAAATAATGAGTTAAAAAATCGGTTTACAGTTTAAAAAAATCGGTTTACTCTTTTCTCTTTAAGAAGAATAATTACCTCTAATTTGAATTTTTAGGCCAATAGATTATGTTTTGTAAATGTTGGCGAGTGGAGAAAGAAAAAGATAGTGATGGAGAGAAAAAAGAGGAGAGATATTAATGTTGGAGAGTGGAGGGAGAGAGATGTCTTTTTCTTTGAAATTAATAGAGAGAGACGTGGGGAGAGAGGAAAAAAACAGGAGAGAGAGAGAGAGAGAGATGTGGAATGAGAGTGAATGACTGGAAGAGAGAGAGAGAGAGAGAGAGATAGAGAGACGTTGAAAGAGAGGAAAAAAAGAGAGATAGAGAGAGAAAAAAAAATATGAACCGTTCAATTTTTAACTGTTCACTTTTTAAAATATTGAGTTAAAAACTCGGTTTACGCTTTAAAAAAATCGGTTTACTCTTTTCTCTTTAAGAAAAATAATTACCTCCAATTTGAATTTTTAAGCCAATAAATTATGTTTTTGTAAATGTTGGAGAGTGGAGAAAGAAAAAGATAGTGATGGAGAGAAAAAAGAGGAGAGATATTAATGTTGGAGGGTGGAGGGAGAGAGATGTCTTTTTCTTTGAAATTAATAGAGAGAGACGTGGAGAGAGAGGGAAAAAAAAAGGAGAGAGAGAGAGAGATGTGGAATGAGTGTGAATGACTTGGAGAGAGAGAAAAAGAGAGAGAGAGAGAGAGAGAGAGAGAGAGAGAGATGTTGAGAGAGAGCAAAAAAGAGAAATAGAGAGAAAAAAAAATATGAACCGTTCAATTTTTAACTGTTCACTTTTTAAAATATTAAGTTAAAAACTCGGTCTACTCTTTAAAAAATCGGTTTACTCTTTTCTCTTTAAGAAGAATAATTACCTCCAATTTGAATTTTTAGGCCAATAAATTATGTTTTTATAAATGTTGGAGAGTGGAGAAAGAAAAAGATAGTGATGGAGAGAAAAAAGAGGAGAGATATTAATGTTGGAGGGTGGAGGGAGAGAGATGTCTTTTTCTTCGAAATTAATAGAGACAGAAGTGGAGAGAGAGAGATGTGGAATGAGAGTGAATGACTAGGAGAGAGAGTAAAAAAGAGAGAGAGAGAGAGAGAGAGCAAAAAAAGAGAGATAGAGAGAGAAAAAAAAAATATGAACTGTTCAATTTTTAACTGTTCACTTTTTAAAATAATGAGTTAAAAAATAGGTGTATCCTTTAAAAAAATCGGTTTACTCTTTACTCTTTAAGAAGAATAATTATCTCCAATTTGAATTTTTAGGCCAATAGATTATGTTTTTGTTAATGTTTGAGAGTGGAGAAAGAAAAAGATAGTGATGGAGAGATATTAATGTTGGAGAGTGGAGGGAGAGAGATGTCTTTTTCTTTGAAATGAATAGAGAGAGACGTGGAGAGAGAGAGAGAGAGAGAGAGAGAGAGATAGAGAGACGTTGAAAGAGAGGAAAAAAAGAGAGATAGAGAGAGAAAAAAAAAATGAACCGTTCAATTTTTAACTGTTCACTTTTTAAAATATTGAGTTAAAAACTCGGTTTACGCTTTAAAAAAATCGGTTTACTCTTTTCTCTTTAAGAAAAATAATTACCTCCAATTTGAATTTTTAAGCCAATAAATTATGTTTTTGTAAATGTTGGAGAGTGGAGAAAGAAAAAGATAGTGATGGAGAGAAAAAAGAGGAGAGATATTAATGTTGGAGGGTGGAGGGAGAGAGATGTCTTTTTCTTTGAAATTAATAGAGAGAGACGTGGAGAGAGAGGGAAAAAAAAAAGGAGAGAGAGAGAGAGATGTGGAATGAGTGTGAATGACTTGGAGAGAGAGAAAAAGAGAGAGAGAGAGAGAGAGAGAGAGAGAGAGATGTTGAGAGAGAGCAAAAAAGAGAAATAGAGAGAAAAAAAAATATGAACCGTTCAATTTTTAACTGTTCACTTTTTAAAATATTAAGTTAAAAACTCGGTCTACTCTTTAAAAAATCGGTTTACTCTTTTCTCTTTAAGAAGAATAATTACCTCCAATTTGAATTTTTAGGCCAATAAATTATGTTTTTATAAATGTTGGAGAGTGGAGAAAGAAAAAGATAGTGATGGAGAGAAAAAAGAGGAGAGATATTAATGTTGGAGGGTGGAGGGAGAGAGATGTCTTTTTATTCGAAATTAATAGAGACAGAAGTGGAGAGAGAGAGATGTGGAATGAGAGTGAATGACTAGGAGAGAGAGTAAAAAAGAGAGAGAGAGAGAGAGAGAGCAAAAAAAGAGAGATAGAGAGAGAAAAAAAAATATGAACTGTTCAATTTTTAACTGTTCACTTTTTAAAATAATGAGTTAAAAAATAGGTGTATCCTTTAAAAAAATCGGTTTACTCTTTACTCTTTAAGAAGAATAATTATCTCCAATTTGAATTTTTAGGCCAATAGATTATGTTTTTGTTAATGTTTGAGAGTGGAGAAAGAAAAAGATAGTGATGGAGAGATATTAATGTTGGAGAGTGGAGGGAGAGAGATGTCTTTTTCTTTGAAATGAATAGAGAGAGACGTGGAGAGAGAGAGAGAGAGAGAGAGAGAGAGATGTGGAATGAGAGTGAATGACTTGGAGAGAGAGAAAAGAGAGAGAGAGAGAGAGAGAGAGAGAGAGACGTTGAGAGAGTGCAAAAAAAGAGAGATAGAGAGAAAAAAAAAACTGAACCGTCCAATTTTTAACTTTTCACTTTCTAAAATAATGAGTTAAAAAATCGGTTTACAGTTTAAAAAAATCGGTTTACTCTTTTCTCTTTAAGAAGAATAATTACCTCTAATTTGAATTTTTAGGCCAATAGATTATGTTTTGTAAATGTTGGCGAGTGGAGAAAGAAAAAGATAGTGATGGAGAGAAAAAAGAGGAGAGATATTAATGTTGGAGAGTGGAGGGAGAGAGATGTCTTTTTCTTTGAAATTAATAGAGAGAGACGTGGGGAGAGAGGAAAAAAACAGGAGAGAGAGAGAGAGAGATGTGGAATGAGAGTGAATGACTGGAAGAGAGAGAGAGAGAGAGATAGAGAGACGTTGAAAGAGAGGAAAAAAAGAGAGATAGAGAGAGAAAAAAAAATATGAACCGTTCAATTTTTAACTGTTCGCTTTTTAAAATATTGAGTTAAAAACTCGGTTTACGCTTTAAAAAAATCGGTTTACTCTTTCCTCTTTAAGAAGAATAATTACCTCCAATTTGAATTTTTAGGCCAATAAATTATGTTTTTGTAAATGTTGGAGAGTGGAGAAAGAAAAAGATAGTGATGGAGAGAAAAAAGAGGAGAGATATTAATGTTGGAGGGTGGAGGGAGAGAGATGTCTTTTTCTTTGAAATTAATAGAGAGAGACGTGGAGAGAGAGGGAAAAAAAAAGGAGACAAAGAGAGAGAGATGTGGAATGAGTGTGAATGACTTGGAGAGAGAGAAAAAAAAAAGAGAGAGAGAGCAAAAAAAGAGAGATAGTGGGAGAAAAAAAAATATGAACCATTCAATTTTTAACTGTTCCCTTTTTAAAATAATGAGTTAAAAAATCGGTTTACTCTTGAATTTTTAGGCCAATAGATAGATGATTTTTTCTTAATATTCAGAATTATATACGTTTTATTTGTATTGAAAGAAGATAGATGATTTATTTGTTTGCATTAAATCTTTATTGAAAGATTTTGTTTTATTTTGTATGCATAATTTTTTTTTTCTCAAATATTCACAATTATGTGAATTTTATTTGTATTTAAATATAACCTTTAGCATGTCTTTTTATTGAAAGAGTGATGATTGATTTTTTAACATGACTATTTTAGCCTGTAATTAATAAAAAGAAAAAAAAATGAAGATGCGTTTATGTTTTTAAATCAAATATAATAAAGAACCCTGTGTATAGCGCGAGTTATATGCTAGGGTATCTATGTATAACTAGATACATAGATATATACTTCTTCTTCATTTTTGTAGAGGTCACCAAAAAGAATTCTCCTTCCAAAATGCTTCTTCTTCATTTTTGTAGAACGCTTATCATATCATTTTTGGATTTATCTTTGTGTATCTATGTATAAATTCTTCACGACTGTAAATTAATTATTTTTATGTTTGTTTCTCTAAAAAGTTTTATTGTATTGAAATATAATAGGTATCACACCAATAAGATTTTATGTTTTAATTTATTTCAATATTTTATTATTATTATTATTTTTTTTTTTTTTTGTAATTTACTCGAATTTTCTAGCATTTTTTGGAAGTGTTGAAAGAAATTTATTTGATTGCATTAAATATTGAGTGAAATGTGTGTTTTATTTTGTATTAAAAAGAAGAGAGAAGATTTTATTTATTTTACTCTGTATTTTTTCTGAAATAATTAGAACTTTATGGGTTTTATTTATATTACAATATAATAAGTATCACATCAACAATATCAGAGTTTCCTACTAATTTTCTATTAATATTTTGATGATCAGAATTCAAGTGTCCTTAATTCTTGCTATTTTTATTTTTTCTTTTATACTTTTCATTAAGTAGGTGTTTGGCACATTTCAAAAAAAAAAAATATACATGTTCATTACAGTAATTTACTGGTGTATAACCTTTAGTATGTATTTTCACACACATATTTTAACTTATAATGAAAAGTAAGATGAGATGCGTTTAAGTTTTGAAATTAAATTATAATGAAGAATCCCGCCCATAGCGCGGGTTACATGCTAGTTTATAATAATGGGTGTGATGAGTTGTTGCCCATGGCATATGTTTTAAAGCAATGTAATTCAAGTGTTGAAGACATTCACCAGCTTCAGATTTTAATTGGAGATTTCTTTTTGATCCGTGAGAATTTCAAATCAATTTGAACCACCAATTAAAATAGAGGTTTCCCTTTAGTAATTTTCGTAGTATAAACTTACAATGAGATTGCATATAGAAAGATGTTTAGGATTGTAAATGAGTCGATCTTGTTTTATTTACAATTTGAGCTCAGCTCGTATAAATTCAGTTTGAATTATGATTATTTAATAAATGAATCGACTTTGAATAATAATTACGGCTCAAATATTAATATAAGAATATTGGGTTTTTAGCAAATGCAATGAATGTGACAAAAAATTTGTGATGTGTCAAGTCACCTCATTCATCAAATATTAATAAAGGAATATTGGGTTTTTAGCAAATGCATTGAATGTCACAAAAAATTTGTGATGTGTCAAGTCACCTCATTCATCAAGTTGTTATTGTTGTCGGCCATTTTTTGTAATCTTGCAACCATTTTCCTGTCACATGTATATCGTGCTCGCCAACTTGTACCATAAGTCACCTCGGTCCAGCCAACTTTTAAAGGCCAGTGCCAGAGGCAATGGACCGGACCGGACCTAAAGATTTAAAAAAAATTTCTTAAAATTAATCATAATATTTTTACTTTTTACATTACATCAATCCATTTTTATTAGTATTCAAATAAAAAAATTACTATAAAATAATTTTTTTTTTTACTTTTTTATACAAAACATTTTTTTTTTTTTTTCTCATATCAATCAAATCTGATATAGTTTTGGTTCACTTCTTTTTTCAGCCCTTTTCCAACTGTAAAGACTAGAGGCCAACTTTTCTTTTGGCAATCGCCTGTAGGGCTGTAAATGAGCCGAGCCGAGTCGAGCTTTACCAATACTAGGTCGGCTCATTACAGAGGGGAAATAATCGAGCCGGTCTCGAGCTCGAGCCGAGGTAGAAAACCATTGCCCGAACTCGGCTCATTGGAAACTACTTTGGCTCAGGATCGAGCTTGGGCTCACTAGAACGGGAAATTTGAGCCGAGTCGAGTACTCGAGTGGCTCGACTCGGCTCGAGCTTGAAAATCATGAGTTGATTTCTTTCCAGTTTTTCGAGCCCGAGCCCGAGCCCGGCTAACGGGCCAGACGAGCCTTAAATGTGTGGTTCGGCCCGTTTAAGGCTCGTTTAAAGGTCCAATTTTTCAAGCCCGAGCCAGGTTAACGGGTCACACGAGCCTTAAAATGTGTGGCTCGGCCTGTTTGAGGCTCGTTTAATGGTTTTTTTTTTTTTTTTTTAAAAAAAAGTGAAAATTAAAATCACTAAAAATTCAAATTCAGTGAAGAAAAACACAAAATTCATCATAAAAATTCAATATAATTGCATGATTGTATCAACATCAACAAACAGCCATGTGACAAACTACAAGCAAATTGGAAATGAACATAAAAACATAATAAGTATTACAAAGCAAATTCTAAATGAACCTTTAATAGAGATTACAAGCTAATTGAAAATGAACCTATAATAGAGATTACAAGCAAATTAAAAATAAACCAAAAACAGGGATTACAAGCAAATACAAAATGAACCTATAACAGAAATTACAAGCAAACTCAAAATGAACCTATAAGCTATAATAGAGATTACAACTTTACAAGGAAACTCAAAATGAACCAAAAATAGAGAATACAAGCAAACTCAAAATGAACCTATAATAGAGATTACAAGCAAAAAAAAAAAAAAAAAAAGAACCTATAATAGAGATTACAAGAAAACTCAAAATGAACCAATAATAGAGATTACAAGCAAACTCAAAATGAACCTATAATAGAGATTACAAGCAAACTCAAAATGAACATAAACAACAAGATTACTTAAAACAAAATACATCAATTTTGGTTCCCAGTTGCAGACTTGCAGTTGCCACAAACTGGCTCTCTGAGTCTCTACATTCAATGATTTAAAATTAGTTACATGAATAAGTTAATATAATCAAATTCAAAAAGAGATAAAAGATTAGACCAATAAGAAAAATACAACTAAATTACACAGCCCTAGTTGCCACAGGCCTACAGAGTCACTGCATGCAATGAAAAAAAAAAAAATTGTTAGATGTTTTTAACTCCCTTGCAAGTTGTCAAGGGAGAATTGTCACTTAAGATTATGCAAATGGACATTTTAATGATTGTTCAAAAACCAGATCTGCAAAAACAATGGGAGGGCAGAAAAAGGTATAACAATTAAAACAGGTTGTCCAAATGTCTAATATTTCAAGTTCCAACAAAGCTAGCAAACGTATAAAAATTAAAACAAGTTATCCAAATGTCCAATATTCCAAGTTCCAACAAAGCTAGCAAAGGTATAAAAATTAAAACAGGTTATCCAAATGTCCAATATTCCAAGTTCCACCAAAGCTAGCAAAGGTATAAAAATTAAAACAGGTTATCCAAATGTCCAATATTCCAAGTTCCAACAAAGCTAGCAAAGGTATAAAAATTAAAACAGGTTATCCAAATGTCCAATATTCCAAGTTCCACCAAAGCTAGCAAATGTATAGTAATTATTACAGAACATAACATCAAAATCTAATGTTGACATTCAAATTACATATTTAATAAGCAAAGGAAAGCAGTAAACAGATTCCCTCACAGAAATGAGTGATGTGGTATTTTTGCAACAAAAAATATCAATTACAAAATTATCACTCGAAATAGAACGAATCACGTAGGATAGGGCTATATTGAGGGTGTCGAACCTCAAGGACTACAAGGGTTTTATTATCAAAATTTGAAAGATTAAAATTAACTTAATTCGAAAGAGACTGATTTGTTTGTGTGATTTTAAAGTGCATGAAATTAAAGAGAGTAAATATATGAGAGAGAGAGAGAGAGAGAGAGAGTAGGGTATTGACTTCACCACGATCCGCACATCAATGGTTAACCATATTTAATTCTAGCAATCCATTCTATGCATGTTATAATTTAAACAAGAAAACACATGAAAATAATTAAATACAATCAACGGAATAGCATAACCCATCTTCGGTTGGCACGGATCGTCTACCTAAATTAATTAAACTAGAGCGTGGTACGATCCATCTTTCCTAGGTATGGTTTATCTAACCCTATTGATTGCATGCCAATTAAGAACCATTGTATAACCATCATTTTTATAATCATAGAAAATAAGAACGATTTGAGTTCAATAATAGTAAAATAATTTCTAAGACAAGATAAGAATTTTACCAATATTGAATTGGAATTAAAGAACAATTGCATTTAATATGAAGAACAAAAATCAAATGTAACAATCCTCAGGGTTATACAATCAACATGCATAAATTGAAAAAAGCTAAAAATTAAATACAATCAAACCATTGTGCTTGGAAAGGGTTACATCAATACCCCACAATTGATTTAGCCGCTTATGATCTTCTAAGCTCCACAGACAATTTACTGAAATTTAAACTCTAGAAAGCGGTGTGTATATTTACAATCTTTTGAGCCCTATTTATAGGGATTAGGCGAACCCCAAAAACCTTAGAAACCCTAAGAAAACCGGAGGTCAGTCTCCCAGTCCAATTGGGAGACTGAAAGCCAAATCCATGTTGGAAAAGGACTGCTGCTGCACACCACAAGCCCGTGTGCGCTCGATCCGAAATCTTGTGCGCTTGAGCGCAGTGTGCTTGAGCGTAGCTTTTGTGCGCACGAGCGCAGGCATGCGCTCGATCCTTGGCAACAGACGCTCGAGCGCAGGTGCGCTCGAGCTTAGGAATAGCCGCGCTCGATTCTAGATCCAGAATGCCCAGCTTTTGCCCTTTTAAGCCCAATTTCCAATGGTTTGTCACATAAAACCTAAAACACAAAAACAAATCAAAATCAAACAAATAACAATGCTGAGGAATTAATATATGTAAACTAAGGAGCTTGAATGTGTAATATTCGGCGCTTATCAATGAGAAAACAGCATTCATGGCATATTTGACAATTCCACTTCCAACATTTTCCCCAAACACAAAAACAAAGTTAATAAGGTGAAATTATAAGTAAAAAAGAGCTTGGAAAATGGAAATAAATAAAATAAAAGAATCATAAAGAACTTGCATTCAATGATTTAAAATTAGTTACATGAACAAGTTAATATAATCAAATTCAAAAAGAGATAAAAGATTAGACCAATGAGAAAAATGCAACTAAATTACACAGCCCTAGTTGCCAAGGCCCACACAGACAGTCACTGCATTCAACGAAAAAAAATATTGTTAGATGTTTTTAACTCCCTTGCAACATGTCAAGGAAGAATTATCACTTAAGATTTGGTAATTAAAAATTTCACATGGGGCTTTTAATTATTATTCAAAAATCAGATCTGTAAAAACAATGGGAGGGCAGAATGAACACAAGTTGATGCATGATATAGGCTAATAGATTACAAGCAAACTCAAAATGAACCTATAATAAAAATTACACATAAGAAAAACCAGTATATGCAATGTAGTTAAACTTGAAAACAACAAAAGGAAACTGGAAAAGTGAACAAAGTAAATTACCTCAATTCCGAGTCTCCATGCAGTTATAAGTTATAACTTATAATAAAGCTTAAAACAGGTAATCCAAATGTCCAATATTCCAAGTTCCAACAAAGCCAGCAAAGTATAACAATTAATACAGAACATAACATCAAAATATAATGTGACATTCAAATTACATATTTAATAAGCAAAGGAAAACAGTAAACAAATTCAGTTTTTTCAGAGAATCCCTCACAGAAATAAGAAAACAGCATTCACGGCAAATTTGGCAATTCCACTTCCATCATTTTCTACAAACACAAACACAAAGTTAATAAGGTGAAATTATAAGTAAAAAAGAGCTTGGAAAATGGAAATAAATAAAATAACAGAATCATAAAGTAACTTACAAGTATTCGAGATTTTTTCTTAATGCCATGAAGTACTCTAACCCAATTTGAACCACATAGGAGCATTTGAACAGTATCAATTGATAATGATGCTCTATAGGGTTCAATAACTCTACCAAATTTATCACTCATCTTAGCTGCCATTAATCTTATATATTCATTCCTATCCGTAGCCTTAATATCCACAATTTCTTTTCATTCTCCACACCTTAGGTAGAAACAGATTAGATGTAGGATAGTCACTTCTAGAGACAACATTGCTCACATCATTGAAAACAGCTAAAACTTGGTTCACATTCTTAACCTTATCCCACTCTTCAGGACTTACCACCCACAAAAAAGCCTGCTCTACTCTATAGTATCTAGGAAACACTTCCTTGAACCTAATTGCAGTCTTCAACATCAAGTAAGCGTTATTCCATCGGGTAGGAACATCTAAAATAAGTTTATTACAACCCAGGTCCAAACGCTTTGCTATATCACTAAATAAATTCAACCGCCTCTCAGAAGCCACTATATACTTAATCCCCTGCCTAACAAAATCTATTATGTCCCCTATTTCTGAAAGCCCTGCTTGCACCAACAAATTGGTAATATGAGCACAACACCTAACATGAAACATATGCCCCCCAATAGGCAAACTACCCCTCAACTCAATATCATCTCTCAAAATGTCAATGGCAACAGCATTAACACTTGCATTATCAATAGTTATTGTAAATACTTTATCCAAAATGCCTCATTCAATAAAACTGTTCCTTAAGGCTTCAGCAATAACAACCCCCAAATGTGGAGGAGATACATTACAAAAATTTAAAATCCTCTTTTGGAGTAGCCAATTAGAATCCACAAAATGGCAAGTAACCACCATATATGAAACCCTTTGGGAGGAGGTCCACATATTAGTAGTTATGTTTACCCTATCAATCCCACTTAGAAGTGTTTTCAACTTTTTCTTTTCAATGTTATAAGTGGCAATGCAATCACTTTTTACAGTGGCATGGCTAATTTTTTTTCCAGTATGGTGTGCAAGCCCTCATGAACTTGTTAAAAAAGTTCATGCTCCATCATATTAAAGGGATATTCATGTAGAATTACCATATGGGCAGCAAGTTCTCTAACATTCTTCTCATTGAAAGTAAATTTGTCAAGGTCCCTAAACCATCATTGTCATCACTAGGTTCAAATGACAAAGTCTTTTGCTTCTTAAGACTATTCACCTCCACAAACTTCACACAAGCAGTTAAATGCCTACTAAGGGTGGAAGTAGTACTAGATTTCCCTACAGAAAACAACCTCTTACACCAATTACACTGGAATTTTTTAACACCATTTATTGTAATAGAAGAAAAGTCATTCCAGACTTTGGAAATCTTTTGCCTTTCCTTCCTTTGGAAGGCAGCTGACCCACCTTCAACCCCAGCCCCACCTTCAGCCTCAGCCCCATCCCCATCCCCAGCCCCAGCGTCATCCCTAGATTCAACAACAACAGGAAAAACCAGATTAACATGTTCATCTAGTGTGCATTCAGTGCTAGCAGACACACCAGATCCAGGAGTAGGGTCGGCAGTGAGTGAATCATCACTCAAATCAACATCATTGAATTTATTGAGTTGAAATGTATTGTCCATGATAACTGTTAATAATTTGTAAAATTAAAAAACTCGATAAAAAATAACATAATGCATTAATGGAAAATCAAAAATCAATTAACAGAAACTACATTAACAGAATATATTATCCATAACAGAATAACTTATGTTTTTGCTTTAACATAGGCAGTGTACATAACTTAATCAAAGTCTCAAAGCATAGCTTAATTAGGCACATTAATGCATTATACTTATACATAACAGAATATAACAAACATTTACATCATTAATCAGGGAGCAAAAATCAAAGCATAAATTTTTTTGATAATGAATTAATGAAATGGGCAAAAATTCATCACATTGAGCATAAATGCATAACTTAACAGAACTTAATCAAAGGCTCAAATCATAGCTTAATTAGGCACATTAATGCATTATAATTATACATAATAGAATATAACAAACATTTACATCATTAATTAGAGAGAAAAAAATCAAAGCATATATTTTTTAAATCATGAATTAATGAGATGGGCAAAAATTCATCACATTGAGCATAAATGCATAACTTAACAGAACTTAATCAAAGGCTCAAATCATAGCTTAATTAGGCACATTAATGCTTTATACTTATACATAACAAAATATAACAAACATACATTACCACTCAGGGATAAAAAAAACATAGCATAACTTAATTGGGGTTTCCTATTAATTTAGCATAAGTTGTTAAAAACCTGAGTCTCCGACAGACAACTGAATATGTTGCAATAGGGTTTGTACTTTGCAAATACAAGTATACAACCCACCAATTCAAGGAGGTAGTGTGCACAACTTCCTCTCATAAATGATAAAAACACACAATATTATAATTAGAAATTAACTAAACAAGTCACAACAAAATCAAGAAATAATTTAAGAGACTAAACAAGTTATGATTCAGGAAGTTAGGAGTTAGGATAAACATAACTGAGAGTGATAGAGTCTGCCAGCTTCACTCTTCAAAAGAACGAACAAGTTTGTTTTCTCGAATCGATAACAAAGGAAATAGCAAACAAAGTTATAGAGCACATATAGAAAGGGGATGAGAATGAATAAGAAACAAAGCAAGAGATTGGAACTGGAAGCACAATACTCAAGTGCCATATCCATCAGGACCATCACCGTCAGATCAATAGCCGTCGGAATGGTATGTGCTACGCCTAGGGAAACCTGCCACACGGCCCACATTACAACCACATGTTAACAAAAAAAAAAAAAATCTGAAATCAGTTAAATAAATCAAATAACTTAAATAAGCAAAAAAAAAAGGGGGGGGGGGGATTTGGCAGCGAGATTGGACGGCATAGCCGCATAGGTGATTCGGTGAACAACTGGAACTCTGGTATACACAAACTCAGTCTTCTGGTTTGAAATGGAAGACTGGAAGAGATTCACGCGTTACCTCAATAGTTTCTCGCAAAAATATTGTACGAATGGCTAGAAGCCATTAGATGTAGTGGAGAAATGATTGATCAACAGCTGGGTAGCCTTGATTGGAAAACTGGAACAAACGGGTTGTTGGGAGGGGGTTGAGAAGGATTGAATGCGTGCATTCAATTCTTCAACCACGATGGGAGAAGGCCGAGACTGGCATTGAATGCTCACTGCAGTGACTTCATAGTTCCTGCAGTGACCATTGCTATTCTGCGAATGACGGAATGAGATTGCTTTCTTTCTCCGCAGTCCCTCTCCCTCTCGTCTCTTGATCTCCCAGGCAGACGATTAGTTTTAGGTTTTTTTTTTTTTTTTTTCTCAAAACGATTCCTAGCCGTTGGATCTAATAAATGTTTAAACAAAAATTCTTAATGAACGGTAGGATTTAATCCAAAAATTTTGATTTTGTCCTAGCTTGCCGCATGTCCTACTTTTAAGTTTTAAATTTTTTGATCCAATAAGGCCGTGACTATTGCAATCTCGTGCAACCCTTTAATAAAATCCGTAGATTATATAGAATATTTTAGTTATATTATTTCAATCGTTCGATCAGGTGATTATAGGGAGCTTACTCTGTCTCGTGGAACACCAAATCACTCTTACGTTGGGCGTGGTTTACAGCTGTCCTCCATTTCATTGATCCAACGGTTGTAGTTTAATCTCAAAAT